>NW_027601456.1:115057-121789 GCF_053455715.1 Rhinoraja longicauda
AGTGTGTGAGAGAGAGAAGGGGAGAGAGAGAGGGTGTGGAATGTTTGGTATATTAGTTTAGTTTCTGCGCTATATCTCTAAATTAATAAATCTGTGAACGGGCGATCGCTGGTCGGAACGGACTCGGTGGGCTGAATGGCCTGTTTCCGTGCTGCATCTGAAATAAAAAGGGAAAAGGTGAAACAGGTAGAGGAGGGCGAGTTTTCGGCCTGTTTCAAGATGGCCGACTTTTGCCTCCTGTTCCCACCAGAGGACAACAGAAAGGTCGTTTACTCCCGTAACCACGAAATATTACCATCCCCCACCCCACCCCTTATCCAGAGTCCAGTCCCCATGATGGTCAACATCTACACTGAATAGGTGGTGGTGTTTCAGGACAGGGGGAGGGGGGGAGAGTGAGAAAGGGGAATAAGAGGGGGAGAGAGTTGAGGGGAGAGGGACGAGGAAGAGAGAGGTGTGAGAGAGAGAGGGGAGAGATGGGAGGGAGACAAGGCACCGAAAGAGAGGTGGAAGAGAGAGGGCAGTAAGAGAGGGGGAGAGAGAGTGGAGGCGGAGTGAGAGAGAGTGAGAGAGAGGGCAGAGAGAGAGGGCAGAGAGAGGGAGAAATGGGAGAGAGTAGGAGAGAGAGAGAGGGGGAGAGGGGGGATCAAATATTTGTTAGGTTTAATTTATTATTGTAAGTGTATTATAAAGTGCAGGGGGGAGAATGAAGGGGTAGAAACTGAAATAAACACTTCAATGATCAGGGACTGTCATTAAAAATGATCAATACATATGACAGGCAATGGTGTTATTTTTCTGCTTAATCTGCATCTTTGAGCAACGTGGCCACTTGTTGATGTTTAATTCCTCTGACTTCAAGGCTAGAGTTTAGTGGGAACTAAATATCCAAACAGAAGTCAGGCGGGTTAAAAGCAGTTTATTTGTTAGTGCTGCACCTGCCACAAATGTCAGGCACATGTTGTGGTGTTTCATGGGGAGGGAGAGCGTATTTCACTTCATCAGACGGTTATCAAATGTCAGTCTAGTTTAATTGTTCATTGCAAATGTCATTTTATCGTGGAGAGTGGGGAGAAACAAGAGAGAGAGAGAGAGAGAGAGAGAGAGAGAGAGAGAGAGAGAGAGAGAGAGAGAGAGAGAGAGAGAGAGAGAGAGAGAGAGAGAGAGGGGGAGAGAGGGAGAGAGAGAGAGTGTGTGTGTGAGAGAGAGAGACAGTGTGTGTGTGTGTGTGTGAGAGAGAGAGAGAGAGAGAGAGAGAGAGAGGGAAAGAGAGAGAGAGTAACGCAGAGACAGGGGCAGTGTCAGCATCCATCCATCCATCGATCATGGAGCACAAAATATTTATTTATGTAGGATTCTTAACTTAATCTAATACAATCTGCATTTTGGAATATGTAGCAACTTAAATAAATATAGGGAGTCAGAGAGACAGAGAGAGAGGGAGACAGTGTGTGTGTGTGAGTGTGTGTGTGTGAGAGAGAGAGAGAGAGAGAGAGCGAGAGAGAGAGAGAGAGAGAGAGAGAGAGAGATAGAGGGGGAGAGAGCGGGGGAAGAGAGAGGGGTGAGAGAGAGAGAGAGGGAGGGAGGGAGGGGAGAGCGGGGAGAGAGAGAGAGAGAGAGAGGGGGAGAGAGAGAGAGACGGAAGAGAGAGGGGGAGAGTGAGAGGGGGAGAGAGAGGGAGAGAGAGGGGGAGAGAGAGTGAGACAGTGATGGAGGTAGGGGGAGAGACGGGGAGAAAGGGGGAGGGAGAGAGAGAGAGAGAGAGAGAGAGGGAAAGAGGGAGGGGGAGAGAACGAGAGAGAGGGAGAGAGATAAGAAAGAGAGGGAGAGGGTGGGTGAGAGAGAGAGAGGGAGAGAGAGAGAGAGGGAGCGAGAGAGAGGGAGGGAGGGATAGAGGGAGAGAGAGCGGGGTAGAGAGCGAAAGAGGGGGAGAGGGAAAGGGAGGGGGAGAGGGGGAAGGGAGAGAGAGAGAGAGAGAGAGAGAGAGAGAGAGAGAGAGAGAGAGAGAGAGAGAGAGAGAGAGAGAGAGAGAGAGAGAGAGAGAGAGAGAGAGAGAGAGAGAGGGGGGGGGAGGGAGAGAGAGAGAGACGGAAGAGAGAGGGAGAGGGGGGAGAGAGGGGGGCGGAGGCCCACCCACCCTACCCCTGACCGGTCCCCAGTGCGGAGGGCGGGAGGGTGACAATGAGGAGGTAGAAACTGAAATAAACACTTCAATGATCAGGGACTGTCATTAAAAATGATCAATATATATGACAGGCAATGGTGTTATTTTTCTGCTTAATCTGCGTCTTTGATTGGGTGAATGTGAGGGGCTGGGGGTCCTGGAGCGGGGCCGGCGATGGGATCATCCGCCCGGGACTGACAGCTGGAAGATGCGGCGGTGAATGTGAGGAGCCGGAGCCCGGAGCGGAGAGACTGCGGCCGCCCTCTGGGATGCGCTCAGGGCGGGGGTTTATTAATGAGCCGCAGCGCTGAGGTGAGCGGATATTTCACCGCGCTCTTCACCTGCTCCCTGAACTTGGACTGGGTCGCCGCGTAAATAAATGTGTTGGTGCAGCAGCTGAGATTCCTCAGCAAAAACCCGACGTTGTTAAAGATCTGTTGGGAATCATTCATATCATTCCCAATCCCTGCGATCTGATAATAGACGAATTCTACAACCAGCGTCAGCCACAGGAGGATGAAGCTGCCGGAGATGGTGAAGAGTAAAACCACAGACCTCCTCCTGCTCTCCATCTCCGGGTCACTGCGCTTCTCCCCCTTGCTCTCACCCCTCAGCCCCTGACGGACCCGACTGGCCACTAAAATGTGCCGGACTGTCAGAGCGTTGAGCAGCAGGATCACAGCGAAAGGGAGGAACGGAGTTAAAACCGTGTCGATCCAGTCAAATGCCACCCACCCGGGGTCAGTGTAATAACTGTCCACCGGGTCACAGCCCCACGGGACATTGTCGATGATTATCCAGGGTTCCTGTGTGAAGTAGCGGGGAACGTTTTTCAGACACAGCAGAACGCCGGCTGTTGCGAGAACCGCAGCCGCAGTTTTCCCGGTGGAATATTTAGTTTTCAGCTTCTGGCAACAAATGGCGACAAAGCGATCAAAGGTGAAAGTGACGGTGAACCAGACAGAACAGTCTGTAGCTGCAGCCCTCAGTACTTCGTTAACACGGCACACAGGGGAGATGGACAGGACACTCCAATAAAAGTAATGGTATCGGATCCGAGACAAAATGACCTCGGTGATCAGGGTGAGTAGATCGGCCGCTGCCATGGCCACCAGGTAGCGAGTGGTGCAGGTGGAGAGGCCGCACTTTCCCCGGGACAGGATCACAATCGCCACTAAATTCACTGCGGAAAGAGAAGGGGACGGACACTGGGCATCACTGAACACGGTCTCCGGGGCTGAACACCGGCTCCACTTTCAGCTGGAGATCAGGAGTGTTGGAGTCGGTGCGCGGCTGCAAGTTTAACAATGTCAGACCCGGCTCCGACTGTGCCCGACCTGCCTGCTTCAGGGGAGAGGAGATATGGCGACGGGCGGGGTAAAGGGCGGGGAGGGAACGAGCAGCCGCCCGCTACAATAGGCGGAATGGTCCTGTCTACAGTTAACCCCGCTCACAGTCTCTGATGGGGCCGGATTCACAGACTTAACCGTGACCGGCCGCGTTTAACCGGGGCTCTGGGAACTCGGCATCTGATGGGGACGAGGAGGGTTCCAGAGGGAAGGCAGGGACAACTTAGGATCCGGCAGCAGAGTGGCTCCGTTAATGGATTCATTCCACAGTGAGTTCAGTTCGGTAACAACACACGCCGGTAGATCCGCGGCCACCGGTTCAGGAGATCGATCCAATTATTGACCAACAGGCGGTGGAATCCGACTGTGACAGAATCGACAGTGAGACGTGTCCACAGGAGCGGGTGTTCACTCTGATCAATAACTCAGACACAGTGAACTTCACAATGTAAACCCCTCCCAGTCACACCGTCCCGGAGAGCTGCCTGTCCCGAGCACTGGGACAACTCTGGGCAAGGTCCCACTGAAGGCAGGAACAACATTCTAGTGGGTCCCGGCAGTGGGAGAAAGAGAGGGTTAGTTTCGGCTGAATGAAAATAAGAAAAATCACAGCGTTAATTCAAAAATATTTCACTGAGAGGATTGATATACTTCACATATACTTGAACAACGATTATCAGTTGGGAATCTTGTAACAGAATCAGATTCAGGGCAACACCGGTGCACAGACGGAGTTATACATTTTGAATTGTTCTGCTCACTTACCAGGGACTCCAACGGCAGCAATGATCACGTACAAGATTTTCTCCACGGCGTAATATTCCCAAAGCTTTCCCCACATTTTCTCTACCCAGCGACGTGTCCTCGTTAGCTATCGTTAATCTCTCGGAATGAAATGCCGGGGCAGAACATTCCCGGAGATTTTATACCATTTTCCGTCTCCACCGGGACAGCGAAGTTTCAACAGAGTTAAAAAATAGAGATTTTGAAATGATTCGCAAACAGATGACATCAGCCAAGTGAAATCCCTGCTGAGACAGGTCGTGATTTATTCAGGGAATTGATTGAGAAACTCCAAAGACTGGGAATCGTGGCGATACTGAGGGATGGAAATTGGGAGCGGCATTGTTCCAGCAAAGGGAATATTGTTTCAAACTCCATCAGGTCCAACTCTCCGCCTCATGTTGTTTGTCTGATTTCCTTCAATCCGCTTCACTCACGAAGACTATCCCAAATTCCAGGGACCCTCTCAGGGCTTCTGGTGCCCAGTTTGAAGGTGGACTGGGCGACATTTGTCCACAGATTGAGGAATTAGTTCAACAGACCACCTCGCAATAAAATGCCCCGTCCACTCTGCTTCACCGCTCAATATGATCGCGGCTTAACTGATTGCAACCTCACCCCCACACTCCCGGCGAGGCCGGTAACCATTCACTCCTTGCTTGCCTGCAGTGGGTCTGATTTTGCGCCGGGACAATAACATTCTCTGCCTTCGTCACCTCTGAGCAGGAACCAAGAAAGACTCTCGACACTCAGAGAACAGAAATATTGTGGCTTCAGAATTGTCCGAAACCCAAATAAAACAGCGAATGATGCGGCACATCTCACTCCTCCCTTTCTCTCTCCCTCCATCCTTACTGCTGTCGCTCTCTCTGAACTATCACTCTCTCCTACCATCTCTATTCTTCCTCTCTGATCCGCCATCTCTCTGTCAACCGCTCTCTCCTCCTTCTCACTCCCATTGCATTTATCCCTCCGTTTCTTTCTAACTATCTGACCCTTCCATCGCTCCGTTTTGCCAACCCACGCGATCTGAACTCCGCTCTCTTTTCATGTTCCCACTCTCCCTTTGTTACTTAACTCTCCCTCCATCTCTTCTTTCGTCTTCTCCGCTATCTCCTCCTTCATCACTGTACTCCCTATCTGTCTCTCTCTTTTCCCCAACACTCCTCCTGCTCGCCCTCACCTCCCTCTCCAAGGCCTTTCTTGCGAGGTGCAGTTAAAACGGCCAGCCACCATGGGATGTCTCACTACCCCGTTCCCTCACACTTCAATAGCCCTTCCAGGTGAGGCTGATGTTCACATGCACCTCATCTAATCCCTTCTATTGCATGCGGTGTTCCAGATATGGTCTCCTTTGCATCGGCGTGGTCAAGTGGAGACTCGGCGACCGTTCGGCCGAACACTTACCGTCGTTCCGTCAAGGCCTCCAGGATCTTCCCGTTGTAACTCGTCTTCCCACACTGACCTTTCTGTCCTTTGCTTCCTCTATTGCCAGACTGAAGCTACATGCAAACTGAAAGAACGCCACTTCATATTCCGCCCTTGGTGCCTTGCAACAATAGACTATAGACAATAGGTGCAGGAGGAGGCCATTCGGCCCTTCGAGCCTGTACGCACCGCCATTCAAAGTGATCATGGCTGATCATTCTCAATCACTACCCCGTTCCTGCCATCTCCCCATACCCCCTGACTCCGCAATCCTTAAGAGCTCTATCTAGCTCTCTCTTGAGTGCATTCAGACAATTAGCCTCCACTGCCTTCTGTGGCAGAGAACTCCTAATGGTATGAACTTTGAATTATCCAATGTTAGGTAACTAAGTGCAAATTCCCACTTCCCCCTCCCTCTTCCTCGTGCTTCATCCGGACTCGCACCAATATATCCCCTCCACCACATCTTCAACCGATATTACTTCCTCTTTCTTTATAATTCCATCCTGCTCAACCCTTACCTCGCACCTGACAATGAAAACGGTATTCACCCGCTTATCGTTCAACTCGCTTTGTCCTGCTGTTCCCCCGTCCCACCACAATCAGTCTGAAGAAATGTGCCGAACCGAAACTTCACCCATCCATGTCCTTAGCAGGGTTAGCCAGTTCGGCATGCCCTCTACAACTCTCACCAACATCTACAGATGCACCATAGAAAGTATTTTATCAAGATGCAGCACAGCTTGGTTTAGGAACAGCTCCATACAAGAACGCAAGAAATTGCTGCGAATTGTCCAGACCATCACACAAAGCAACCTCCCATATATTAACTCAGTTTATAAACCACGCCGCCTCGGCAAGGCCAGCAGCATAATCAAGGACGAGTCGCACCATTGCCACTCCTGCTTCTCCTCTCTCCCATTATGCAAAATGTATAGAAGTGTGAAAATGCACACCTCCAGTTTCAGGGTCAGCGTCTTCCCAGCTGTTATCAGGAAACGGAATCAT
>NW_027601456.1:122289-141758 GCF_053455715.1 Rhinoraja longicauda
TATAAACATAGGATAAAACAGGAATGGGTGATCGATGGACGGTGTGTAAGCGGTTGTCCCAAAAAAGGAATCAAATACCTTTAAGATGAGCAGATATTTCCAAGGAAGCCTTCATGGCTTCGAAAGAATCGATCAGATCAGAACCTGTTGGAATCAGTTCATGGAATGAGTCCGGGTTGCATTTTGACGAAAATAACAAATTCCGTATAGAGAAATGAATGTCCTGTACCTTCTTTCCCCATTGCTTTCAGCAATTCCTCTAATTTGGGGAGCAGGTGGTGCATTTTCACAAAGCATCTCCATATTAGTTTACGGACCCGAGGCTCTTTCTCGATCACAAGGTTGAGAAGAAGTGTGGAACCGGCCGCACGGCCTCCTCTCTTCGTGCGTTTGACGACTTGCTGTGAAGAGCCGGAGAGATAAGCAGTTATAGAGCTGTACTGCACGGAAACGGAACCCTCGACCCACCTTGTGGATGGATTTACTGGAGTCACAGTGCCATAAATGGTAGAGTGATAGAGCAGTATAGCACGGGGAAACAGGCCACTCAACCCACATTGTGCATGCCAACCAAGTTGTAAGTGTAAGCTAGGGCCATTTACCTGCATTTGTCCCATAGGACTCTAAGCCCCTCCTCTCCACACATCTGTCTGAATGTCTTTTGAAATCCCTAATGTTATCCGTTTTTCCAGCTTCCTCTGGCATTGCGTCCCAGATATGGACTGCTCTCTAAGCAAACCTGTCGTCCACACCCCTCCTAAATTTCTCCCCTCTCGCCTTAAGCCTGCATCCTCCAGTTTGGGGATCCTATCCTGGGGGGAAAAAGACTGATTGTTCAATTTATCCTGGCATCTCTTTATACTGTACACCTCACCCTTTTTCACACCAAAGAAAACATATCCCAGCCGATCTAACCTCTCCATATAACTCAAGACCGTAGGCCCAGGCGTCCTGGTTAATCGCGCCTGCATCCTTTCCAACTGAAAGACAAGATTATTGAGGAAGCTGTTGCCAAGGAGCGGGACAGTCACGACATATGAGAGAGCGAGAAATTTCTCAGGGATGAACCACCCCTTCACATTTCAATCAGTGAATTCAGTGGTCGACTGGCTCTTCATAACTGAGAACATTAGTCCCATCCCATACTTGGGAATTAGGCATTGGCGACAATCTCCTGGACTTTCAATGGGATCAGATTCCTCTGCCCTTCACTGTTCAAAATGACATATCAAGCCACTCCGAAGCACAATGCGGGCGCGTGATGAATAGAGAGCAGGAAGTTCTGCACCATCCGACTTCATCGATTAAAAGTGAATGAACTGCAAATGCTGGTTTGTGCAAAAGATAGACACAACATGCTGGACCATTTCAGCGGGTCAAGCAGCATCTCTGGAGAAAAGGGACAGGAATAGATGTTTCCCTCTCCACTGACTTTCAATCTGAAGAAGGATTTCAGCCCGAATCTTCACCTATTTCTTTCCTCCAGAGATATCCTGCCGGGTCCGATGAGTTGCTCCAGCATATTTGGTCTTTCTTCGATTAACACATGTACATCCCTCACCGTCGCAATGCAAGAGAAAATGCATCCTCTTTAATCAAATAAAGCAAAGCGCTGGAAGAACACTTTGGGTCAGGCAGCAGCTATCAAGGTACAAGGACAGATGGCATTTTGGATTGGAACCCTTCTTGAGATTCTGACCCGAGGCGTCGTATGTCAGTTGCCTCCTGAGAATGAAACATTTTGTCTATGAACCTGGCATGCTGCAATGCTAAGAACTATATGCTACACAGTGTGTACCCCTCCCCTTTGCTCTATCTATTGCACTTGAGTTTGTCAATTGTATTAGTGTACTAGACCAAGTGGACCCATTCCTCGTAGATGGGGGGCAGGGAAGGGGAGAGGGTATGATTGCGTGAGGCATGGACCCAAAGCTTCTCCTGTATTGTAGCACCCTCAACCCCCCACTCAATCCCCCTTATCCCCCTACTGACCCACTCCACCCCCCCCCCCCTAGCCACCCCCACTTGCCTCTCGCCTGCCCCCACCCGGGACACCGGGGGGGTTGAGTGTCTGAGTGTTATACTAATGCAGCAGAGGTTTGGGGGAGTTTCAAAGGGGGCTCAAGGGGGATGAACTGGGTGAATGGAGGGTGGAAGAGAGGGGGGGATAAGGGGGCTGGGGGATGGAGTGGGTGAGAAGAGGATAAGGGGGGATGTGGGTGGATGATAAGTGGGGTTGAGGGGGTGTGGATGGAGTGGGTGAGTGCGGCTCTTAAAAAAAAACCTGAAACCAATTTAAGTTAATGCAGCACAGGTTTGGGGGAGCTTTAAGGGGGATTAAGGGAGGAATGGAGTGCGTGAGTGGGGCTCTGAAGAAAAATCCTAAACACAATTTCAGTTAATGCAGGAAAGGTTTGGGGGAGTTTTAAGGGGGGGGAGTTTTAAGGGGGGGGGTTGTTTGAGGTGGGAATGGAGTGCATGAGTGAGGAGATGGGGTGGCTGAGTAAGGAGAGGGTGTTAGACCAATGCAGTCGAGGTTTGTGGGAGTTTTAAAGGGGGTTCAGGGAGGATGAATTGGGCAAATGGGGATGGAGGAGAGGGGATAAGGGGGCTGAGGGGAGGATAAAAGGGGTTGAGGTGGGTTGTGGAGGGGATGATAAGTGGGGTTGAGGGGGTGTGGATGGAGTGGGTGAGTGCGGCTCTTAAAAAAGCCTGAAGCCAATTTAAATTAATGCAGCACAGGTTTGGGGGAGTTAAGGGGGAATTGAGGGGGGGGTGGATGGAGTGCATCAGGTGGGCTCTGAAAAAAATTCTAAACACAATTTCAATTAATGCAGGAGAGGTTTGGGAGAGTTTTAAGGGGGGAGGGGTTGAGGTGGGAATGGAGTGCCTGAGTTAGGGGGGGTTTGAGGTGGGAATGGAGTGCGTGAGGGGGGTTGTGGTGGCAATGGAGTGGCTGAGTAAGGGGAGGGTGTTAGACCAATGCAGTGGAGGTTTGGGCGAGTTTTAAAGGGGGCTCAGGGGGGATGAATTGGGTGAATCAGTGGGGGGATCAGGGGGCGGCGGGGGCTGGAGTGGGTAAGGGGAGGATAAGTGGGGTTGGGGAGGATTGTGGCGGGTGTGGATGGAGTTGGTCTCTTACAGAAACCTGAAACCAATTTAAGTTAATGCAGCACAGGTTTGGGGGAGTTTTTGGGGGGGGGGGTTGAGGGGACAATGGAGTGCATGTGCGGGGCACTGAAAGAAATCCCAAACACAATTTTAGTTAATGCAGGAGAGGTTTGGGAGAGTTTTAATGGGGGGTTGAGGTGGGAATGGAGTGCACTCTCCCCTGACCCCCATTGTCCCTCTTCCCCCCACCCCCTCTCTGTTCCCCCACCATCACCCCCTCTCTCCTCTACCAACCCTCCCGCACCTCCCCCTTTCACTCTCTGTCCCATTCCCCCCCTTTCCCTCCCTCCCCCACTCTCCTCTGGCCCCCACTGCCCCCTTCCCCCACTCTCTCTTCCCCCCACCACCATCCCCCCTCCCCTGCTGTCCCACTCCCCAGTCCCACTCCCCACTCTCTGCTCCTCCGAACATCCCCCTCCACCCCACTTTCCCCTCTTCCCTGACCCCCACTGTCCCCCCTTCCCCCCACTCTCCCCCTTCCCTGACCCCCACTGTCCCCCCACCCCCACTCTCTCCTCCCCCCCACCCTCCCCACTCTCTCCTCCCCAGCCCCAATCTCTCTCCCCAACCCCCATCTTCTGCACCCCGCCTCCCCCACTGTCTCCTCCCCCCACCCTCGCCCCCTCCTACCCACACCGCACCCTCCATCCACTCGCCCCACCCCCATTCGCACTGTCCCCCTCCCCCCACCCACGCTCTCCCCCCTTCCCCACCCCCACTGTCCCCTTCCCCCCCCACCCACACTCTCTTCCCCCCACCACCACCCTCTCTCCTACCCCACCCTACGCCCTCCTCCCCTTTCACTCAGTCTCCTTCCCCTCATCCACCTTCCCCCCCTTTCCCTCCCTCCCCCCACTCTCCTCTCTTCCCTGACCCCACTGCCCCCTTCCCCCCACGCCAACTCTCTTGCCCCCACCACCATCCCCCCTCCCCCACTGTCCCCCTCCACAGTCCCACACCCACTCTCTGCTCTTCCCAACCACCCCCCTTCCCTGACCCCCACCTTCCCCCTTCCCGCCCACCCTCCCCATTCTCTCCTCCCCCAACCCCCCTCTTCTCCACACCTCTCCCCCACCCTCACCCCCACCTACCCCCACTCTCCCCCCTTCCCCACCCCCACTATCCCCTGACCCCCACTGCCCCCCTTCCCCCCCACCAAAACTCTCACTCTCCCCCACACCCCGCCTCCCCCATTCTCTCCTCCCCCACACTCACCGACCTCCTACCTTTCCCCCACTCGGCCCCCACGTCCACTCCCCTCCATGCAGCCGTTGGCGGCGAAAGGCACTTACCGAGTGTGCAGGGAGGAGGAGGGAGCGCCGGACCACCGGAGTCGGGCAGCGGAGGTGGGACTACTCGAGGCGGGCCGGCGGGTCTTGGAGGGTGGGGAGGGGTGAGAAGCGAGGGGAGAGAGGAGAGAGGCGCGGCGGGAGGTGCGCACAAGATGGCGGAGCGTGAGGAGGCCGCCTTCTCTCTGAAGTCGCGACGGGGCCGTCGGTGGCAGCGGCCCTCGTCGACGCCGCCATCGGTGGAAGCGGCCGCTGAAGGAGGGGGAGAAGAAGCTGCCCGCTGCGCTGCAGCCTGTGTGCGGTAACGGTGCGAAGCTAGGCCGGGACCATCTCCCTCCTGCTCGGAGACGTGTCCCCTGGATGTGGGAGAGAGAGGGGAGCCCGTGATTGCGGGCGGGCGGCTCCGCTAACGGCCTCCATCCTGTTTGTGCGCGTGAAGAGAGACGCACAGCACTTTGGAAAATGTGTTTAGCAATGAAAGTTTTGAACTTTAAAATGTCTGTAACTTAAAACATTCACGACCAATTTAAATAAAACTTGTTATAAACAGTGGCCAGGGCAGTGGTGATTAAGGCGGCGCAGTGTTTTACCGTTTTGGCTGCAGGTCCACTAGTGTCTCCGAGAAATATACATACAAATATATTTATATATATATTTGCATGAATTGCACGGGGGGGGGGGGGGGGTCGCGAGCTCATCTCACAGGCGCACGGGTCCCATTGTGACATCACACGCTGAAGACCTTCAAGAAATCGGTTAGAAATTATGTTTTAACTTTAAAACCCCTAACTCAAAAAATATATGACCAATTTACCTGTTATCTGCACTGGCGGCGAGAGTGGTGATTAAGGCGGTGCAAAAATTGTGGCGCTACGGTTTACCGTTTTGCCAAAATCACAGATAGATAGAGATAGAGATAGATATATATATATATATCTATACATAAGATCTGAGTTTTAGTAGTAGGTAGATAGATAGATATAATATAATCTGATTGGATAGCGTGCATAACCAAGCTTTATTATATTCGATAAATGAGACATTAATTAACCTGAATTCTAATTAACGGATGCTGCCTGATGACTGGGTTCCTTCAGTACTTTATTTTCTGCCCAAGATTCCAGCGAGGATACCAAAATTCCAAAATAATACGACACCCCCACTCTCTCTTCCCCACCACCATTCCCCCTCCCCTGCTGTCCCACTCCCCAGTCCCACCCCCACTCTCAGCTCCTCCGAACATCCCCCTCCCCCCCACTCTACCCTCTTCCCTGACCCCCACTGTCCCCCTCACCCAATATCTCCTCCCCCACCCTCCCCATTCTCTCCTCCCCAGCCCCACTCTCACTCTCCCCAATCCCCCTCTTCTCCACCCCTCCTCCCCCACCCCGCCTCCCCCACTGTCTTCTCCCCCCACCCTCGCCCCCTCCTACCCCCACCTTGGGGAGAACGTAGCCACCGGAGCTGGGAGACGATTCATGGCGGTGCTCATGGCTTCCCATTAACTGTGGCAATCCCGCCGACTCCTGAAAGCTCAGGACAACCCAGAGTGAGGGGCAACACTCTGCATCATGTTGCAAATGGGACTGGTTGCACGGAAGCGCAGTGTGGTTGGTGAAGATGCAGACCCTACATAAATCACCGTCCATGAAACTGGTCCGTCTACATTCCTTTCTAGATGTGTGGTGTCGTTTCACATCAGTCCTTCCCACCTATTTTATGTCAACGTCGTATTTGGAAATCTCACATGCCATCTAAGTTTAATGTTAGATTTCGGTTTTATAATTATCACATGTACAGAGGTGTGGGGTAATGGTTTGTTTTAGGCACATAGCAACATCGAAAATAGGTGCAGGAGTAGGCCATTCGGTCCTTCGAGCCAGCACCGCCATTCAATATGATAATGGCTGATCATCCAAAATCAGTACACCGATTCTTGTTTTCTCCCCATATCCCTTGATTCCGTTAATCCTAACCGCTATATCTAACTCTCTCTTGAATATATCCAGTGAATTGGCCTCCACTGCCTTCTCTGGTTGAGAATTCCACAGATTCACAACTCCCTGGGTAAAAAGGATTTTCCTCATCTCAGTCCTAAATGGCCTACCCCTTATTGTTAAAATGTGACCCCTGGTTATGGACTCACCCGAAATCAGGAACATTTTTCATGTACAAGATGTCCAAGAATTGTGTCTGTTTCATAAAGATCCCCTCTCATCCTTTTAAATTCCAGTGAATATAAGCCCAGTCGACCCATTCTTTCATCATATGTCAATCCTGCCATCCTGGGAATTAACCTGGTGAACCTACGCTGCACTCCCTCAATAGCAAGAATGTCCTTCTTTAAATTAGGAGACCAAAACTGCACACAATATCCAGATGAGGTACAACTGCAGTAGGGCCTCCTTGCTCCTATACTCAAATCCTCGTGATATGACGGCCTGCTTTCTTCACTGCCTGCTGTATCTGCATGTTTACTTTCAGCGAGTGATGTACAAGGACATCCAGGTCTCGTTGCACCTCCCCTTTCCCTAATCTGACACTATTCAGATAATTAACTGCCTTTTTGTTTATTGCCACCAAAGTGGATAACCTCGCATTTGTCCACATGCACTGCATCTGCCATGCATCTTCCCAAACACTCAACCTATCCAATTCAACCTGCAGCCTTATAGCGTCTTCCTCACCGCTCACACTGTCACCCAGCTTTGTGTCATCTGCAAACTTGGAGATGTTACATTTAATTTCTTCTTCTAAATTGTTAAGATATATTGTAAATAACGGGCCCCAGCACCGAGCCTTGCGGCAACCCACGAGTCGCTGCCTGCCATTCAGATGGCCAAGTATGTTTCCCTCTTCATAGAAACATAGAAAACAGGTGCAGGAGTAGGCCATTCGGCCCTTTGAGCCTGCACCGCCATTCAATATGATCATAGCTGATCATCCAACTCAGTAACCTATACCTGCCTTCTCTCCATACCCCCGATCCCATTAGCCACAAGGGCCACATCTAACTCCCTCTTAAATATAGCCAATGAACTAACCTCAACTACCTTCTGTGCCAGAGAATTCCACAGATTCGCCACTCTCTGTGTGAAAAAAAACTTTCTCATCTCGGTCCTAAAAGACTTCCCCCTTATCCTTAAACTGTGACCCCTTGTTCTGGACTTCCCCAACATCGGGAACAATCTTCCTGCATCTCGCCTGTCCAACCCCTTAAGAATTTTGTAAGTTTCTATAAGATCCCCCCTCAATGTTCTAAATTCCAGCGAGTACAAGCCGAGTCTATCCAGTCTTTCTTCATACGAAAGTCCTGCCATCCCAGGAATCAATCTGGTGAACCTTCTCTGTACTTCCTCTATGGCAAGAATGTCTTTCCTCATATTAGGAGACCAAAACTGTACGCAATACTCCAGGTGTGCTCTCACCAATGCCCTGTACAACTGCAGCAGAACCTCCCTGCTCCTATACTCAAATCCCCTCGCTATGAATGCCAACATACCATTCGCTTTCTTCACTGCCTGCTGCATCTGCATGCCTACTTGCAATGACTGGTGTACAATGACACCCAGGCCTCGTTGCATCTCCCCTTTTCCTAATCGGCCATCATTCAGATAATATTTTGCTTGCCTGTTCTTGCCACCAAAGAGGATAACCTCACATTTATCCACATTATACTGCATCTGCCATGCATTTGCCCACTCACCTAACCTATCCAAATCACGTTGCAGCCTCCTAGCATCCTCCGCACAGCTAACACTGCCCCCCAGCTTCGTGTCATCCACAGACTTGGAGATGTTGCTTTCAATTCCCTCGTCCAAATCATTAATATATATTGTAAATAGCTGGGGTCCCAGCACTGAGCCTTGCGGTACCCCACTAGTCACTGCCTGCCATTCTGAAAAGGACCCGTTTATTTCTACTCTTTGCTTCCTGTCCGCCAGCCAGTTCTCTATCCACATCAATACTAAACCTACAATACCGTGTGCTTTAAGTTTGCATACTAATCTCTTATGTAGGACCTTGACGAAAGCCTTCTGGAAGTCCAGATATAACACATACACTGGTTCTCCCTTATCCACTCTACTAGTTACATCCTCGAAAAATTCTATAAGATTCGTCAGACATGATTTACCTTTCATAAATCCATGCTGACTTTGTCCAATGATTTCACCACTTTCCAAATGTGCTGCCATCCTATCTTTAATAACTGACTCCAGCATTTTCCCCACTACCGATGTTAGACTAACTGGTCTGTAATTCCCCGTTTTCTCTCTCCCTCCCTTTTTGAAGAATGGGGTTACAGTAGCTACCCTCCAATCCTCAGGAACTACTCCAGAATCTAAAGAGTTTTGAAAAATTATCACTAATGCTGTTTCTGGGGCTACCTCCTTAAGCACTCTGGGATGCAGCCTGTCTGGCCCTGGGGATTTATCGGCCTTTAATCCATTCAATTTACCTAACGCCACTTCCCGACTAACCTGGATTTCACTCAGCTCCTCCATCTCATTTGACCCCCGGTCCCCTGCTATTTCCGGCAGATTATTTATGTCTTCCTTAGTGAAGACAGAACCAAAGTAGTTATTCGATTGGTCTGCCTGTCCTTGTTCCCCATGATCAATTCACCTGTTTCTGACTGCAAGGGACCTACATTTGTTTTAACTAATCTTTTTCTCTTCACATATCTATAAAAGCTTTTGCAGTCAGTTTTTATGTTCCCTGCCAGTCTTCTTTCATAATCTATTTTCCTTTTCCTAATTAAGCCCTTTGTCCTCCTCTGCTGGACACTGAATTTCTCCCAGTCCTCTGGTAGGCTGCTTTTTCTTGCTAATTTGTATGCTTCATCTTTTGTTTTGATACTATCCCTAATTTCCCTTGTTAGCCACGGATGCACTACCTCCCTGATTTATTCTTTTGCCAAACTGGGATGAACAATTGTTGTAGTTCATCCATGCGGTCTTTAAATGCCTTCCATTGCATATCCACCGTCAACCCTTTAAAAATCAATTGCCAGTCTATCTTGGCCAATTCACGTCTCATACCCTCAAAGTTACCTTTCTTTAAGTTCAGAACCGTTGTTTCTGAATTAACTATGTCACTCTCCATCCTAATGAAGAACTCAACCATATTATGGTCACTCTTGCCCAAGGGGCCACGCACATCAAGACTGCTAACTAACCCTTCCTCATTACTCAATACCCAGTCTAGAATAGCCTGGTCTCTCGTTGGTTCCTCTACATGTTGGTTTAGAAAACTATCCCGCACACATTCCAATAAATCCTCTTCCTTAGCACCTCTGCCAATTTGATTCACCCAATCTATATGTAGATTGAAGTCACCCATTATAACTGTTTTACCTTTGTTGCACGCATTTCTAATTTCCTGTTTGATGCCATCCCCAACTCCAGTACTACTGTTAGGTGGCCTGTACACAACTCCCACTAGCGTTTTCTGCCCCTTACTGTTTCGCAGCTCTACCCATATCGATTCCACATCCTCCAAGCTAATGTCCTTCCTTTCTATTGCGTTCCATGCTGACTTTAACCGATTCTGTCACTGCTTTGTAATTGCGCTGCTATTACATCTTTACTAATCGACTCAAGCATTTCCCCCACTACTGATGTCAGGCTAACTTTTCTGTAATTCCGTTTTCTCTCTCCCTCCTTTCTTAAAAAGTGGGGTGACATTAGCTACCCTACAGTCCACCGGAACTGATTCAGAGTCTAGAGAACATTGGGAAATGATCACCAATGCATCCACGATTTGTAGGGCCACCTCCTTGAGTATTTTCTGGGATGCAGACCATCAGGGCCTGGGGATATATCTGCCTTCAGTCTCAACAGTTAACCCAACACCATTTCCTGACGACTGTGGATTTGCTTCAGTTCCTCCCACCCACTAGATCCACAGTCCCCGAGTATCTCTGGGAGATTGTTTGCATCTTCCTTGGTGAAGAAAGAACCAACGTACTTGATTACATTTCCTTCACAAAATGCTGGAGTAACTCAGCAGGTCAGGCAGCATCTCGGGAGAGAAGGAATGGGTGACGTTTCGGGTCGAGACCCTTCTTCAGACTGGTGTCAGGGGGGCGGGACAAAGGAAGGATATAGGTGGAGACAGGAAGATAGAGGGAGATCTGGGAAGGAGGAGGGGACGGGAGGGACAGAGGAACTATCTAAAGTTGGAGAAGTCGTTGTTCATACCACTGGGCTGCAAACTGCGCAGGCGAAATATGAGGTGCTGTTCCTCCAATTTCCGGTGGGCCTCACTATGGCACTGGAGGAGGCCCATGACAGAAAGGTCAGACTGGGAATGGGAGGGGGAGTTGAAGTGCTCGGTCACCGGGAGATCAGTTTGATTAATGCGGACCGAGCGCAGGTGTTGAGCGAAGCGATCGCCGAACCTGTGCTTGGTTTCGCCGATGTAAATAAGTTGACATCTAGAGCAGCGGATGCAATAGATGAGGTTGGAGGAGGTGCAGGTGAATCTTTGTCTCACCTGGAAAAGTGAGGCCCACCGGAAATTGGAGGAACAGCACCTCATATTTCGCCTGCGCAGTTTGCAGCCCAGTGGTATCAGTCTGAAGAAGGGTCTCGACCCGAAACGTCACCCATTCCTTCTCTCCCGAGATGCTGGCTGACTTGCTGAGTTACTCCAGCATTTTGTGAATAAAACCTTCGATTTGTACCAGCATCTGCAGTTATCTTCTTATACTACTTTGATTACATTTCCTTGTTTCCCATTATAAATCCACCTGTTTCTGATTGTAAGGGACCGACATTTGTCTTCACTAATCTTTTCCTCTTCACATATCTATAAATATAGTTCCATGGATTTGCACGCTATCCAACAAGATGAGACATACCATCATATACAATGAGTTCAACCTTAGGTATAGTAAATAGAGCAAATGGGAAAATACAGAGTCCCCTCCTCCAGGCGCGGAATCCAATAGCAGATAACTGAGGGGCAATAAATAACAAATTGCATCTTCCAACTTGAAAACATGTTCAACTCTACAATATGCAGATTGCAACCCAACCTCATATACTCCCTTCAATAGTCGGATATCACAGCTGACACTGCTGGCGTGTGCCAGATATCAAATAATGATGAGACGGAGTACAGGAAGGAGATTGAGAACCTCATAACCTGGTGTCAAGTTAACAACCTCCGTCAATGTTAGAAAGACAAATAAGACTTGAGTGATTTCAGGGAGCGAAGCAGTACACAGACCCCCACTTTACACTGATGGCGTTAAAGTACAGATGGCCGATAGCTACAGATTCTGAGGAATAAATTTCACAAGCGATTTGTCCTGGACCAGAGACATCGAAACAATGGCCACCAAAGCACACCAACGCCTCTACTTCCTTAGAGCGCTTAGGAAGTTCGACGTGACCCCAACAAACCTGCGCTGTAGAAAGCATTATATCGGGATGCAGCAGAGAATGGTTTGGGAACAGCTGATTCCAAGGCTGCATGAAATTGCAGGGTTCCATGGGATTAGAATAACAAAGAACCAGTATCACCCATGTCACTTCCCCTCCTCCCCTCTCACGTCAGGCAAGAGTTACAGAAGTGTGACAACGTACACCTCCAGATTCAGGGACAGTTTCTTCCCAGCTATTATCAGACAACTGGACCGTCCTCTCACCAGTTTGAGTGTTTAAAAAGACCTTCTAGCAACCTCATTGGAGACCTTTGAACCATATTTAATTGGACCTTAAGGGTCTTTATTGTGCAATAATTGTTGCACCCTTGATCCTTGAACCTGCACACAGTGGACAACTTGATTGTAATCATGAATAATCTTTTCCTTCACCGGATAACACGCAACAAAAAGATTTTCACTCTACCCGTGACGACAAACTAAACTAAGATCCCGAAACTTGCATTTTACGAGGCTCATTCGAAGGTCCAGTTCACGCCACAGCTTCCCCACAATCTACTCCGAAGAAGGGTCCAAACCGGAAAAGTACTCTATCTGCTTCCTTCCATGAAAGTTGCCAGGCCCGCTGAGTTCATCCAGCACTTTCATTTTTGCTTAAGACTGCCGCATCTACAGTTCCCTCTGTTCCCCTCTATGAACTCTGCGTGTTAAATCTTCAACCAACTCAAATACATTTGTCAGACGTGATTTGCCTTCATTAAAGCATGTTGACATGGTCTGATTAGTTACTGCTTTCTCAAATAATTAGATATTTATTTTTTTGATTATTGAGCCCATCATCTTGCTAACAATAGATGTCAAACGAAATGGCACAGTGGTTGATGTAAGACATTCTGAAATTCATAAGAATAAGTTAAAAACATGTTTAACCCAAGAGTTCACATACTAAGGAAAAAAGGTCACCATATAGAAGGTAAATTATACGTCATACTGGGAAAGGCAATTATAGATTCTGAAAGTGTTTAGATTGTAAAGCTTGGCTGGCCGGAGTAAAGATAAACATAGGAGTTTGTAAACCAGGCTGAGGCTGAAGAAGGGTCTCGACCTGAAATGTCACCCATTCCTTCTCTCCTGAGATGCTGCCTGACCTACTGAGTTACTCCAGCATTTTGTGATAACCAGGACATAACAGAAGGCCTTTAATTGAATCCATTTGGCAGAGAAGATTAAAAATGTCTCCGGGGAAAACCAACGATGTAAGACTGCAAAGAGAAGTTGATCACATATTAATTATCCCAAAAATGTAAAATGCGCATGTAACTATTGTGTCGCGAGTGTTTAAAAAAATTCCAGCGATGTGAATCATTGAAAGGCTTTGGGTTGTCTCAGTGTTTTGCACCACATCCTGAATATAATGACGTGTTTGAGAAACTCACCACCGCTGTACGGGATATTCTTTGTGTCTGCGACGTACTGAGCTGTAATTATAGAGAGCAATACAACACAAGAATGGGCCGTTCGGCCCTCAATATTTATGCATGAAAACATTTGAGTATCAGCTCAAGCAGCATACTCATCCATTCCTCTCCCTACCTTGTACTCTTGTTCACTGAAATATCTCTCGTATGCTAGAACAAAGACGACATTCTCCACCGCCTCTTGAATCGCCTCTTCCAGCCTCTCGCGGTAATGATTTGTCAATTCGAGCAGCTGCGAATCATTCCACCTTTCCAGGAGCTCCGTCATCGCAGACATTGGACGAGCTGTGATGAATAAAAATAATGGGTTGTCTGTTTTCTTCCACCGATAGCTGCACTTGTAGTGTCACCACCCCATTCTACTAAAAGGCAGACCACATGATGGAGGTGAGGTGCACCGCTCAGCAGGTTCCTGTCTGGCCACGTGCCGCCGTGTACCCGCACACCACACGGACTTAGACCCGGCTCCAATCGTCGGCTTGCCCTGACAATGGTCCCCAGGCTGTTGGTGCACCTTATTCCCTACGGCATCTAAACAATGCGGCAAATCATAACAATTGCCCCTCTCCCACTGTTCAATTCCACGGGTGCATTCTCTTCTTGATTCTGGATGGATGCAATATCGACATATTTTGATAGAATACACCGTTGTGACATTAAACTCGACTTGCATTTCACCAGAGGTTTAGCTGTCAATGTTCAGACATGGCATGGAAACTAGCCCTTCAGCCAAACGTGTCCACGCCGATCATCAATCGATAACCCGTTCACACTAATTTTATGTTTTCTCGCGTTCTGCGTATTAGAGGCAACTTTACAGAGTGCAATTGACGTTCATGCCCGCATGTCTTCGGGATAGAAACAAAGAAACATAGATACATAGAACATAGGTGCAGGAGGCCATATGGCCCTTCGAGCCAGCACCACCAATCATTGTGATCAGGGCTGATCATCCACAATCAGCAACCTGTGCCTGCCTTCTCCCCATATCACTTAATTGCACTAGCCCCCAAGAGCTCTATCTAACTCTCTTTTAAATTTATCCAGTGAATGGGCCTCCACTGACTTCTGTGGCAGAGAATTCCACAAATTCACAACTTTCTGGGTAAAAACGTCAATACCCTACCCCAATACCATGTACTCTAATTTTGCTCACCAACCTCCCGTGTGGTAACTTATGAAAGGTTTTCTGAAAATCTAGAAACACTACATCCACTAGCTCCCCTTGTTCCATTTTACTTATCACATCCTCAAAAAAATCCAGAAGATTAGTCCCTTTCATAAATCCATGCTGACTTGGACTTATCCTTTTACTGCTATCCAAATGCACCGTTATTACCTCTTTAATAATTGACTCCAGCATCTTCCCCACCACCGATGTCAGGCTAACTGGTCTGTAATTCCCCGGTTTCTCTCTCGCTCCTTTCTTGAAAAGTGGGATAACATTAGCTATCCTTCATAACGCGAGGATATCAGTATAGGAGAAAAGAGGCTCTTCTGCAGTTGTATAGGGCCCAAGTAAGACCACATCTGGAGAATTGTGTACAGTTTTGGTCTCCTAATTTGAGGCAGTGTAGCGTAGTACTTGTGCGCTGCTTGTAATTGAGGCAGTGTAGCGTAGGTTCACGAGATTGATCCCTGGGATGGCGGGACTGTCATAGGAGGAAAGAATGAAAAGACTAGGCTTGTATTCAGTTTATATGGATGAGAGGGGATCTTATAGAGACATATAAAATTATAGGGACTGGACAAGCTAGATGCAGGAAAAATGTTCCCAATGTTGGGGAAGTCCAGAACCAGTGGCCAGTCTCAGAATAAAGGGGAGTTCATTTAAAACTGAGGTGAGAAAGTACTTTTTTGCCCTACCGTTTTCCAGTCGACCTTGGCCAGCTCCTCTCTCATGCCTTCATAGTCCCCTTTGTTCAACTGCAACACTGACATTCCTAATTTAACCTTCACCCTCTCAAATTGCAGATTAGAACTAATCATATTATGGTCACTACCTCCAATACTTCCTTTACCTCGATTTCCCTTATTAAATCTGGTTCATTGGGCAACACAAAACCCAGAATTGCCTTCCCTCTGGTAGGCTCCAGTACAATCTGCTCTAAGTATCTATCTTGTGGGCACTCTACAAACTCCCTTTCTTGGGGTCCAGAACCAACCTGATTTTCCCAGTCTACCTGCATATTGAAATCCCCCATAACTACAGTGGAATTAGCTTTGTTACATGCCAATGTTAACACCTGCTTCAACTTACACCCTATATCCAGGCTACTGTTTGGGGATCTGTAGATAATTCCCATTAGTGTCTTCTTACCTTTACAATTCCTCAACTCTATCCACGGTGACTCTACATCGCAGTCCCAATGTCACCCCTCTCCAGGGACTGTATTCCATCCCCCACCAACAGAGCTACCCCACCTCCTCTGCCCACCTGCCTTTCCTTTCTATAGGACGTATAACCCTGAATATTCAGTTCCCAGTCCTGATCCCTCTGCAGCCACGTCTCTGCAATCCCCACAATGTCATACCTACCGATCTCTAACAGAGCCTCAAGTTCATCCACATTAATTCTTAAACTTTGCGCATTCATATATTGTACTTTTAATCCTTTGCTCATCTCAGATTCAACATCGATTCCTATTAAACTTGGCCATTCTCTCCTATTGCTTCGTGAGCTTTCTGTCCCGTTAATTCTGAGGTATTTCTTAATTATTCCTATGCTCCCTTTCCCTTTAACTGCATCCTTGTCTATCGCATTTGAACCCCCCTCCCCCCCTTGCTATTTCGTTTAAAACCACCCGTCTAGCAGTGGGAAATCTGCCTGCCAGAATGCTGAAAAAAGGATGTGGGAGGAAGCACACGCTGTCATGAGAAAAACGTGCAAACTCTACACAAACAGTGCCGTGGTTAGTATGGAACCCGAGTCTCTGATGCCGTGCGGCAGCGGTTCTACCAGCTGCACTACTGTGCTGACCACCTATCGTATGTACTGAGAAACTGTGAAAATATTTTGTTTGCATGCTATCCAATCAAATAAGGTAATACTATACATATATACATAAATACAATCAAGCCAAGTGCAAGTACAGCAGGTAGAGCGAAGATAGTGCTAGATATAGATTTCACAGCATGTAGCGATACAGTTTCAGAGAAAACGTCCAACGTCCGCAATGAAATAGTTTGTAAACATTTGCACTGTGTCCCCCCACAGGCCGCCCCTCACCAATGGAAGGATCTTTCAGTAGTCTGATAACAGCAGAATAAGAATGCACATGATTCACAGCAACGTGGTCCTCTAAATTTACAGCTCGTTTACTGAGAAGACAGAAGTTTGTTATTCTGGCTGGGGGTCAGTGGAAACACTGGGGTGCACAGTTTTAAGCTGAAAGGGGTAGAATTCAAAGGTGATGTGCGGGCGAAGTTTTTTTTTTACACAGAGGATGGTGGGTGCCTGGAACGCGCTGCCAGGTGTGGTGGTTGGGACAAATACGATAGTGGTATTTAAGAAGCTCAAGGATATGCAGGTGGATATGCAGGTAATGGAGAAATATAGGTTGTGTGAAGGCAGCGGAGATGAGTTTCACTTGGCATCGGTCCGCATGGACATTGTGGACCCAAAAGACCTTTTCTGTCCTGTGCGTTACTGTGCTCTATCTACCTTTGTTGATCCATGTATAACACAGAAGTCACACAGCACAGACAGAGGTGCTTCGGCCAAACGTAGACGTGTCGACCAACCTGCCCTACCTGAACAAGCCCTATTTGTCCATGTTTGCTTTTATCACTCCAAACCTTCCTTGTCCATGTACCTGCCCAAATGTCAGTAAAATCGTGTTATTGTACGTGCCTCAACTAGCAATTCATTCCACATATCCACCACCCTCTGTGCCAAAAGTCATTTTTAAAGGGGAATGGAAACACAGGAACCCATCCCCCACACCCGCTGGGCCCCCTTAGTTCTTGCCGTCCCCCACTGGGTCTTCATTTGTTATCAGCGACCTCCCAGAGATCCCCCGGTTCTTACTGGCCCTCTGACGGGTCCCATCTTTGTTCGCGGCGACCTCCCCTGAGTCCCTCTTTGTTCTCGGTGGATCTCTGCCCGGTCCCACCATTTTTCTCGGTGCCCCCCGCTGAGACCCTCCTCTCATGTAGTCCTGCAGTCTGGAATGGGCCACATTCCCTCTTGAAGATTTCAAATGAGCTGGAACCCCAAGAAGTTTTGTACAGACCCAAGAGCACCACCTTCCAGATGAACAAAGAATAATGTCTCCTGCACACCAGAGAATAAAGTTCTAGCCTGCCCAACCTCTTTCTATAGCTCATGTCCTCGGGTACTCGGAACATCCGGGTAAATCTTCTCTGCACAAATTTCCATCTTAGTGCTATATTTTCTGAAATAGGGTGACTAAACTGAACAGAATACATATGCGACCAATGTTCTGTACAACTGTAACATATGTTACAACTTCTACATTGAATTACCCGAATGATTAAAGCCAGCGTGCCACAAGCCATCGTCACCACTATCTACACATGATGCCATTTTGGGGGAATTAAGTATTGCACTTCTGGATACTCTCCAGGGCTTTTCCATTCAACGTGAAGGTCCTATTCTCGTTCGGCGTCACAATCTTACATGTCCAAACTTGCTAATCATACCTTGATATCCCTATTGAGTTCATTTCTTCAGATGAGACAACAGTGGGCCCAACAAGGACCCCAAGTGGCGCACCATTCACAAACCTCCAGTCCCAAAAGCAATCTTCCGCCATCACTCTGCTTCCAGCCTTTAAGCCAATTCTGTATCCTGTTAGGCATCTCTACGAGGACACCATACGATTTAACCTACCACAGGGAATCTTATAGGCTAAAATCTGTATAGACTATGTCTCTGGCTCTGCCCTGAACAACCTTCTCAGTTACTTCTTCAAAAGAGCCAATCAAATTTGTGAAAGACGACCTCCAAAGCCAAAACCATGCTGACTTTTCTCAATGTCTGACTTTTCAAATACACGTGCATATTACCACTTTATATCCTCTTCCGTAACTGTCTTACCACAAAGGTTAGGCGAACTAAGCACAGCATTATCTATCCTCAAATGTACAGCACTTCACCCACGGTTAACGAAGATTCACATATCTCAGCCAGGGCTCCTGCAATTTACTCTCGAACTTTCAAGAACGGCCTTAGATACATCTAATCACAGACCCCAGAGATTTACGTATCTTCATACGGTTCAGGATATCCAACACCACCTCGACTGTAATACAACTGCACACAAGACTTCAAGTTTTTCTCTATGGTAAAGACAGAGGAGAAATTAGAATTGAAGACCTTGTCCATCTCCTGCAGCTCCACACATAGATGACCACTGAGGATATCCTTTCACTCTCCAGTTACCCCTTTTCCTTTAATATACTTGGAAAATCTATTTGACTTCTCCTTAATAATAAGTGCCATCGTGTGTACCCCTTTTGCCCTCCTGATTATGTTCTTCAGTATGCTCCTCAACCTCTCACACTTCTCCCAGGAAAGCATTGAACCGAGCAGCCTACTCCTAACCCATGTCCCCTTTTCCCCAACCAGAGCCTAATTTTCTTCATCATCCTGGGTTCCTTGCTTGTACTTCACTAACAACATGCATATCTTGAAATCTCACTATCACAATTTAAATACTTCCCCTTGCAGACGTCCCTTCGCCCACATACAACTTACTCCAATGACTGTTCCTGTCTCATACTGTCAAAGGTGGACTTTCACTAACAAATTTAGAATGTCACACTGAAGCCCAGAACTGTTCTTTTACATAGGGTTTCAAAGTTAATTGAATTGTTGTCATTGATCATAAAGTGCTCGTCCACTGACATTTCAGTTTGAACTGTCTGAATACAATTTTGGATTATGCCCCCAGTTTAAACCTTCCTTTGCAGCACTTTCAAAACTGTCCCCCAGGATGTTAGTCTCCTTCCAGTTCAGGTTACCTCTATTCCTGAAAAAAAAAAATTGTCCAAATATCTGAATCTCAGATCCTTGCACCAACTCTTCAGTCCTGCATTCATTTTCACAGTACGTCCATAAACGTCAAACTTACCGAATTACTGTGAAAGGCTTGGTTTTGCATTCAATCCAAA
>NW_027601456.1:142258-153000 GCF_053455715.1 Rhinoraja longicauda
AGCCAGATTCAAACTCTCTGTCCCAGATTTAAAACTAGCTACATTCCCTGTCCTCATGTATCTTTGCAAACAACTCGTCTGTCTGTCTGTGCTGGCTTTTGCAGTACACATTCTCGGAGGTGTGAATGTAAAACAAGGGAGATTTTTTTTAAATATATAGTTTTGGAGAGTTTGAGAAAGGGAGGGAGGGAGGGAGGGAGGGAGGGAGGGAGGGAGAGAGAGAGAGGGAGGGAGGGAGAGATGGGGAGGGAGGGAGAGAGAGGGGGAGAGAGAGAGATTCACCCACGTACAAACAAACTCAAAAAGCTACGAGCTTTAATTTATAGAAACAGAAACATAGAAAATAGGTGCAGGAGTAGGCCATTCGGCCCTTCGAGCCTGTACGCACCGCCATTCAATATGATCATGGCTGATCATCCAGCTCAGTAGCCTGTACCTGCCTTCTCTCCATACCCCCTGATCCCTTTAGCCACAAGGGCCACATCCAACTCCCTCTTAAATATAGCCAATGAACTGGCCTCAACTACCTTCTATGGCAGAGAGTTCCACTGGCAGAGAATTCCAGTGGAATTTATCAAATAAAATAAATTTATCAAAAAGCTACGAGCTTTAATTTATAAATTTATCAAAAAGCTACGAGCTTTAATTTATAAATTTATCAAAAAGCTACAGACCCAAACACAGACCCAAACACAAACACAAACACAGACCCAAACACAAACACAGACTCAAACACAAACCCAAACACAAACCCAAACACAAACCCAAGCACAAACCCAAACACAGACCCAAACACAAACCCAAACACAAACCCAAACACAAACCCAAACACAAACCCAAACACAGACCCAAACACAAACCCAAACACAGACCCAAACACAAACCCAAACACAAACCCAAACCCAAACACAAACACAGACTCAAACACAGACCCAAACACACACCCACCCACACACCCACACACACACCCACACACACACAGAAAACACACACATCAGACACACTTCCCAGAAGCACTTCCACATGCCGGATAGTCTCCTCCCTGCCCTGGAGGTTCCGCTACGTGCCGGGGGTAGTAAATACAATAATTATACTACAGTAATAATAATTTATATTATTAATAATAATAAGAATTAATCAAAGATTGATTGATTGATCGATCGGTGGGTGGGTGGATGGATGTCAGGAATTTGAGAGATTTTGCATGATTATTACAATGATTTTAATGCGTTTAATACCCCAGAACAGCTGCAATTTTGCTTTAATGCAAGGCCTGCGCTGCATTTCACATTGCAGGAGCCTAATTGCATTTAACATTTGAGAGGATTTGCAGAATTATTGCAATTAATTTTATTGCATTTAACATCCCAGGGGGTTGCAATATTGCTTTAATGCAATGACAGTGCTGCATTTAACAATGCAGCAGCCTGCAAAGTTATACTAATACGATGCATTAGTCGCATTTAACATTTGAGAGGTTTTGCAGGATTATTATTGCATTTCACATCGCAGGTTGTTGCAATATTTCTTTAATGCAAGGCGATCACTGCATTTAACATTGCAGCAGCCTGAAAGGTCATCCTAATGCGATGCATTTGTTGCATTTAACATTTGAGAGGTTTTGCAAAATTATTGCAATTAATTTAATGCATTTAACACCCACTGTGGGTCGCTAGATGACTTTAATGCAAGGCCATCACTGCATTTAACATTGCAGCAGCCTGCAAAGTTATCCAAATACGATGCATTAGTCCCGTTTAACATTTGAGAGGTTTTGCAGGATTATTATTGCATTTCACATCGCAGGGTGTTGCAATATTTCTTTAATGCAAGGCGATCACTGCATTTAACATTGCAGCAGCCTGAAAAGTCATCCTAACGCGATGCATTTGTTGCATTTAACATTTGAGAGGTTTTGCAAAATTATTGCAATTAATTTAATGCATATAACATCCATTGGGGGTCGCTAGATGACTTTAATGCAAGGCCATCACTGCATTTAACATTGCAGTAGCCTGCAAAGTTATCCTAACACGATGCATTAGTCACGTTTAACATTTGAGAGGTTTTGCAGGATTATTATTGCATTTCACATCGCAGGGTGTTGCAATATTTCTTTAATGCAAGGCGATCACTGCATTTAATATTGCAGTAGCCTGAAAAGTCATCCTAATGCGATGCCGGGGGTAGTAAATACAATAATAATACTATAGTAATAATAATTTATATTATTAATAATAAGAATAAATCAAAGATTGATTGATCGATCGGTGGGTGGGTGGATGGATGTCAGGAATTTGAGAGATTTTGCATGATTATTACAATGATTTTAATGCGTTTAATACCCCAGAACAGCTGCAATTTTGCTTTAATGCAAGGCCTGCGCTGCATTTAACATTGCAGGAGCCTAATTGCATTTAACATTTGAGAGGATTTGCAAAATTATTGCAATTAATTTTATTGCATTTAACATCCCAGGGGGTTGCAATATTGCTTTAATGCAACGCCAGCGCTGCATTTAACAATGCAGCAGCCTGCAAAGTTATCCTAATCCGATGCATTAGTCGCATTTAACATTTGAGAGGTTTTGCAGGATTATTATTGCATTTCACATCGCAGGTTGTTGCAATATTTCTTTAATGCAAGGCGATCACTGCATTTAACATTGCAGCAGCCTGAAAAGTCATCCTAATGCGATGCATTTGTTGCATTTAACATTTGAGAGGTTTTGCAAAATTATTGCAATTAATTTAATGCATTTAACACCCACTGTGGGTCGCTAGATGACTTTAATGCAAGGCCATCACTGCATTTAACATTGCAGCAGCCTGCAAAGTTATCCTAATACGATGCATTAGTCCCGTTTAACATTTGAGAGGTTTTGCAGGATTATTATTGCATTTCACATCGCAGGGTGTTGCAATATTTCTTTAATGCAAGGCGATCACTGCATTTAACATTGCAGCAGCCTGAAAAGTCATCCTAATGCGATGCATTTGTTGCATTTAACATTTGAGAGGTTTTGCAAAATTATTGCAATTAATTTAATGCATATAACATCCATTGGGGGTCGCTAGATGACTTTAATGCAAGGCCATCACTGCATTTAACATTCCAGTAGCCTGCAAAGTTATCCTAATACGATGCATTAGTCACGTTTAACATTTGAGAGGTTTTGCAGGATTATTATTGCATTTCACATCGCAGGGTGTTGCAATATTTCTTTAATGCAAGGCGATCACTGCATTTAACATTGCAGCAGCCTGAAAGGTCATCCTAATGAGATGCCGGGGGTAGTAAATACAATAATAATACTATAGTAATAATAATTTATATTATTAATAATAAGAATAAATCAAAGATTGATTGATTGATCGATCGGTGGGTGGGTGGATGGATGTCAGGAATTTGAGAGATTTTGCATGATTATTACAATGATTTTAATGCGTTTAATACCCCAGAACAGATGCAATTTTGCTTTAATGCAAGGCCTGCGCTGCATTTAACATTGCAGGAGCCTAATTGCATTTAACATTTGAGAGGATTTGCAAAATTATTGCAATTAATTTTATTGCATTTAACATCCCAGGGGGTTGCAATATTGCTTTAATGCAACGCCAGCGCTGCATTTAACAATGCAGCAGCCTGCAAAGTTATCCTAATACGATGCATTAGTCGCATTTAACATTTGAGAGGTTTTGCAGGATTATTATTGCATTTCACATCGCAGGGTGTTGCAATATTTCTTTAATGCAAGGCGATCACTGCATTTAACATTGCAGCAGCCTGAAAAGTCATCCTAATGCGATGCATTTGTTGCATTTAACATTTGAGAGGTTTTGCAAAATTATTGCAATTAATTTAATGCATTTAACACCCACTGTGGGTCGCTAGATGACTTTAATGCAAGGCCATCACTGCATTTAACATTGCAGCAGCCTGCAAAGTTATCCTAAGACGATGCATTAGTCCCGTTTAACATTTGAGAGGTTTTGCAGGATTATTATTGCATTTCACATCGCAGGGTGTTGCAATATTTCTTTAATGCAAGGCGATCACTGCATTTAACATTGCAGCAGCCTGAAAAGTCATCCTAATGCGATGCCGGGGGTAGTAAATACAATAATAATACTATAGTAATAATAATTTATATTATTAATAATAAGAATAAATCAAAGATTGATTGATTGATCGATCGGTGGGTGGGTGGATGGATGTCAGGAATTTGAGAGATTTTGCATGATTATTACAATGATTTTAATGCGTTTAATACCCCAGAACAGCTGCAATTTTGCTTTAATGCAAGGCCTGCGCTGCATTTAACATTGCAGGAGCCTAATTGCATTTAACATTTGAGAGGATTTGCAAAATTATTGCAATTAATTTTATTGCATTTAACATCCCAGGGGGTTGCAATATTGCTTTAATGCAACGCCAGCGCTGCATTTAACAATGCAGCTGCCTGCACAGTTATCCAAATACAATGCATTAGTCGCATTTAACATTTGAGAGGTTTTGCAGGATTATTATTGCATTTCACATCGCAGGGTGTTGCAATATTTCTTTAATGCAAGGCGATCACTGCATTTAACATTGCAGCAGCCTGAAAAGTCATCCTAATGTGATGCATTTGTTGCATTTAACATTTGAGAGGTTTTGCAAAATTATTGCAATTAATTTAATGCATTTAACACCCACTGTGGGTCGCTAGATGACTTTAATGCAAGGCCATCACTGCATTTAACAACGCAGCAGCCTGCAAAGTTATCCTAATACGATGCATTAGTCGCATTTAACATTTGAGAGGTTTTGCAGGATTATTATTGCATTTCACATCGCAGGGTGTTGCAATATTTCTTTAATGCAAGGCGATCACTGCATTTAACATTGCAGCAGCCTGAAAAGTCATCCTAATGCGATGCATTTGTTGCATTTAACATTTGAGAGGTTTTGCAAAATTATTGCAATTAATTTAATGCATTTAACACCCAATGTGGGTCGCTAGATGACTTTAATGCAAGGCCATCACTGCATTTAACATTGCAGCAGCCTGCAAAGTTATCCTAATACGATGCATTAGTCCCGTTTAACATTTGAGAGGTTTTGCAGGATTATTATTGCATTTCACATCGCAGGGTGTTGCAATATTTCTTTAATGCAAGGCGATCACTGCATTTAACATTGCAGCAGCCTGAAAAGTCATCCTAATGCGATGCATTTGTTGCATTTAACATTTGAGAGGTTTTGCAAAATTATTGCAATTAATTTAATGCATATAACATCCATTGGGGGTCGCTAGATGACTTTAATGCAAGGCCATCACTGCATTTAACATTCCAGTAGCCTGCAAAGTTATCCTAATACGATGCATTAGTCACGTTTAACATTTGAGAGGTTTTGTACGCAATACTCCAGGTGCGATCTCACCAGGGCCCTGTACGACTGCAGAAGGACCCCTTTGCTCCTAAACTCAAACTAGGAGACCAAAACGGTACGCAATACTCCAGGTGTGGTCTCACCAAGGCCTTGTACAACTGCAGCAGAACCTCCCTGCTCCTATACTCAAATCCTCTTGCTATGAATGCCAACATACCATTCGCTTTCTTCACTGCCTGCTGCACCTGCATGCTTCCTTTCAATGACTGGTGCACCATGACACCCAGGTCACGTTGCATCTCCCCTTCTCCCAATCGGTCACCATTCAGGTAATACTCTGCTTTCCTGTTCTTGCCGCCAAAGTGGATAACATCACATTTATCCACATTATATTGCATCTGCCATGCATTTGCCCACTCGCCTAATCTATCCAAGTCACTCTGCAGCCTCCTAGCATCCTCCTAGCACATGTTGGTCTGTGTGGGCGGGTGGGACTAGTGTAGATGGGGCATGTTGGCCGGTGTGGGCAGGTGGGACTAGTGTAGATGGGGCATGTTGGACGGTGTGGGCAGGTGGGACTAGTGTAGATGGGGCATGTTGGTCAGTGTGGGCAGGTGGGACTAGTGTAGATGGGGCATGTTGGTCGGTGTGGGCAGGTGGGACTAGTGTAGATGGGGCATGTTGGTCGGTGTGGGCAGGTGGGACTAGTGCAGATGGGGCATGTTGGTCAGTGTGGGCAGGTGGGACTAGTGTAGATGGGGCATGTTGGTCAGTGTGGGCAGGTGGGACTAGTGTAGATGGGGCATGTTGGTCAGTGTGGGCGGGTGGGACAAGTGTAGATGGGGCATGTTGGTCAGTGTGGGCAGGTGGGACTAGTGTCGATAGGGCATGTTGGTCAGTGTGGGCAGGTGGGTCTAGTGTAGATGGGGCATGTTGGTCTGTGTGGGCAGGTGGGACTAGTGTAGATGGGGCACTCCATCAGTACTATTCAACAGTATACCATTACACCAGTACTACCCTACAGTGCGTCACTCCATCAGTGCAACCGCACAGTGTCACTCCATCAATCCCATCCCACATTATGTCACAACTGTACTACCGCACAGTGTGTCACCCCATCAGAATTACCCCAGAATGTGCTATTACTTCAACACTACTCCATCATTACTGCATCACAACGTGTCATTCATTCGGTACTATCCCATATAATGCCCTTGCATCAGTACTAGCAAATGGATAGTTATTCCAACAGTACTATCCCACAGTGCGTCATTCCATCAGTTCTCCCCCAATGTGTCACTCCATCAGAACTACACTTTGAGTCCTTCCATCAGTACTATAATGTATCATTACATCAGTACCGCCCAATTTAGTTTCACACCATTAATACTATCCGACAGTGTGCCACGACATCAGTACTACCATATCGCTTGTTCCTCCATCAGTACAACCGCACACTGTGTCGCTCTATCAATAATACACCAAACTGTGTCACTCTATCAGTACTATCCAACGGTGTGTCACTCCATCAGTACTACACAATGAGTCCTTCCATCAGTACTACCCCACAGTGTTTCAATCCACCAGTATTACTCTGGTATATGTCTATCCAACAGTACTACACCGCAGGGTATCACACAATCAGTACTCTCCCACAGTATGCTATTGCGTCAGTACTGCCACATAGTGTGCCATTCCATCAGTACTACCAAAAAATGTGTCACTCCACCAGCACTGCCCACAGTGTGCCACTGCATCAGTAATAAAATATAGTTTGTTACTCTATCTGTACTACCCTACACTGTGCCACTCCATCAGTGCCTCCCCATTGAGCATCGCACCATCAGGAATATCACACGGGTTATCATTGCATCAGTACTACGCCAGCGTGCAACACTCCATCAGAACAATCCATTATTACTCCATCAGTACTACCACGCAGCTTGTCACTCCATCAGTACTACCCACAGTGTCAACCATCAGTACTTCCTTGCAGTGTCACTCCATCATTATTCCCCACAGTATGTCACACCATCAGCCCTATCTCACTGTATCACTCCATCAGTAATCCCCCACAGTTTCACTCTATTATTATTTCCCCACAATGTCTCACGCCATTAGCACTACCCGATGTTTATCATTCAATCAGGACTATCCCAGTGGGTCACTCCGTAAGTGCCACAAATTGTGTCATTCCATCAGTATTACCAAACAGTGTGTCACAGCATTAGTACTACACCACCGTTTGTCATCACCATAGTACTACCGCTCAGTGTGTCACTCCGTCGGTGAAACCACACAGTGTCTCACTCCATCAATACAACTCCATATTGTTACACTACATCGGTACTGCCCCACATCATGTCGCTCCAGTGCAACCCTAGAACGTGTCATTCCATCAGTACTCTCCGCAGTTTTGTCTTCCATCAGTACTCCCCAAAGTGTTTCACACCATCAGGACTACCTCAAATCTGCCATTCCATCCGCATTACCCCACGGTGTTCTAACCCATCGTTGCGACTCCATAGTGTGTAATTCCATCACTATTTCACCACAGTTTTTGATCGCAACTGTACTACCGCACAGCGTGTCAGTCCATCAGTATTACTGCGTCACTCCAACAGAATGTGCTATTACATCCGTGCTACTCCACATTGTGTCATTCCATCAATACACCCCCACAGTACGTCATTACACCAGTACTACTCCACAGTGTTACACTCCATCAGTACAACACTGGAGCATGTCACTCCATCAGTACTACCCTACAATATGTTATTCCATCAGTACTACACCACAGTGATGCACTCACACGCACACGCACAAACAGACACACACACACACACAAATATAGGCACTCTTACATACTCTACCGCTCTCTCACACGCAGACCCGCATGCAAACGTGCACATTTTGGGATTGAGTGTATCCTTGGATGTTCGCGGCGAGCAGCGCAGCGCAGCGTGGCCGGGAGTGTTCCCGGTGAGCGGGGCCAAGCCCTTCAGTCGGCCCGGCTCGCCCACCGAGGATGGCGATGAGAACCGCGCCTCGGGAGCGAGGTGGGAGCCGCGAGGAACCGCAGAGAGCGAGGTGGACCGTCGGAGAGCGAGGAGCGCCGCCGAGAACGAAGGGGCGACCCGCCGTGCGGCGGCAGGGAGCGTTTGTAACTTTGTCGGCGTCAAAATGGGGCGACACTTTTGTACTGCCTAGGTGAGGTCTGCGACATGATGTTACCGGGTTGGCTGCAAAACTAAGCATTTCACTCTACCTGGGTACGTGAAGATAAAGTATCATTGAATCATTGAAATTCCTGCAACCGCATACACTAACGCATACACACACACACACACACACCGACTCATTTGCACAATCTCACACATTTACACTCGCACACACGTGCTAACACACTCTTGCACGGACTCGCACACTCGCACTGTCACACACAATCAATATCCAATGCGAGTCAGGCTGCACCTCTGGAGAAATCTAGTTGAGTATGTCAGTTCAGTGCAGTTTATTGTCACGTGTACCGAGGTACCGTGAAAAGATTTTGTTGCGTGCTACCCAGTCAGTGGAAACAAAATACATTATTACAGTCGAGCCATTTACAGAGTATAGATACATGATAAGGGGATAACGTTCAGTGCAAGGTGAAGCCTGCAAAATCCGATCAAGGATAGTCCGAGGGTCAACAAAGAGGTAGATAGTAGTTCAGCACTGCTTTCTGGTTGTGGTGGGATGATTCCGTTGCCTGATAACAGCTGGGAAGACGCTGTCCCTGTAACTGGAGGTGTGCATTTTCACACTTCTATAAATTTTGCCTGATGGGACAGAGGAGAAGCAGGAGTGGCAAGGGTGCGACTCGTCCTTGATTATGCTGCTGGCCTTGCCGAGGCGGCGTGGTTTATAAACTGAGTTAATATATGGGAGGTTGCTTTGTGTGATGGTCTGGACAATTCGCAGCAATTTCTTGCGTTCTTGTATGGAGCTGTTCCTAAACCAAGCTGTGCTGCATCTTGATAAAATACTTTCTATGGTGCATCTGTAGACGTTGGTGAGAGTTGTAGAGGGCACGCCGAACTGGCTAACCCTGCTAAGGACATGGATGGGTGAAGTTTCGGTTCGGGACCTTTCTTCAGACTGATTGTGGTGGGACGGGGGAACAGCAGGACAAAGCGAGTTGATCGATGAGCGGGTGAATACCGTTTTCATTGTCAGGTGCGAGGTAAGGGTTGAGCAGGATGGAATTATAAAGAAAGAGGAAGTAATATCGGTTGAAGATGTGGTGGAGGGGATATATTGGTGCGAGTCCGGATGAAGCACGAGGAAGAGGGAGGGGGAAGTGGGAATTTGCACTTTGTTACCTAACATTGGATAATTCAAAGTTCATACCATTAGGAATTCTCTGCCTCAGAAGGCAGTGGAGGCCAATTCTCTGAATGCACTCAAGAGAGAGCTAGATAGAGCTCTTAAGGATAGCAGAGTCAGGGGGTATGGGGAGAAGGCAGGAACAGGGTACTGATTGAGAATGATCAGCCATGATCACATTGAATGGTGGTGCGTACAGGCTCGAAGGGCAGAATGGCCTCCTCCTGCACCTATTGTCTATAGTCTATTGTTGCAAGGCACCAAGGGCGGAATATGAAGTGGCGTTCTTTCAGTTTGCATGTAGCTTCAGTGTGGAAATAGAGGAAGCAAAGGACAGAAAGGTCAGTGTGGGAAGACGAGTTACAACGGGAAGATCCGGGATGCCTTGACGGAACGACGGTAAGTGTTGGGCCGAACGGTCGCCGAGTCTCCACTTGACCACGCCGATGCAAAGGAGACCATATCTGGAACACCGCATGCAATAGAAGGGATTAGATGAGGTGCATGTGAACAGCAGCCTCACCTGGAAGGGCTATTGAAGTGTGAGGGAACGGGGTAGAGAGACATCCCATGGTAGCTAGCCGTTTTAACCGCACTTCGCAAGAAAGGCCTTGGAGAGGGAGGTGAGGGCGAGCAGGAGGAGTGTTGGGGGAAAAGAGAGAGACAGATAGGGAGTACAGTGATGAAAGGAAGAGATAGCGGAGAAGACGAAAGAAGAGATGGAGGAAGAGTTAAGTAACAAAGGGAGAGTGGGAACATGAAAAGAGAGCGGAGTTCAGATCGCGTGGGTTGGCAAAACGGAGCGATGAAAGGGTCAGATAGATAGAAAGAAACGGAGGGATAAATGCAATGGGAGTGAGAAGGAGGGGGTGGGTTAGGAGAGAGAGGTTGACAGAGAGATGGCGGAGCCGAGAGGAAGATTAGAGATGGTAGGAGAGAGTGATAGTTCAGAGAGAGCGACAGCAGTAAGGATGGAGGGAGAGAGAAAGGGAGGAGTG
>NW_027601457.1:0-152720 GCF_053455715.1 Rhinoraja longicauda
CTAACCCTAACCCTAACCCTAACCCTAACCCTAACCCTAACCCTAACCCTAACCCTAACCCTAACCCTAACCCTAACCCTAACCCTAACCCTAACCCTAACCCTAACCCTAACCCTAACCCTAACCCTAACCCTAACCCTAACCCTAACCCTAACCCTAACCCTAACCCTAACCCTAACCCTAACCCTAACCCTAACCCTAACCCTAACCCTAACCCTAACCCTAACCCTAACCCTAACCCTAACCCTAACCCTAACCCTAACCCTAACCCTAACCCTAACCCTAACCCTAACCCTAACCCTAACCCTAACCCTAACCCTAACCCTAACCCTAACCCTAACCCTAACCCTAACCCTAACCCTAACCCTAACCCTAACCCTAACCCTAACCCTAACCCTAACCCTAACCCTAACCCTAACCCTAACCCTAACCCTAACCCTAACCCTAACCCTAACCCTAACCCTAACCCTAACCCTAACCCTAACCCTAACCCTAACCCTAACCCTAACCCTAACCCTAACCCTAACCCTAACCCTAACCCTAACCCTAACCCTAACCCTAACCCTAACCCTAACCCTAACCCTAACCCTAACCCTAACCCTAACCCTAACCCTAACCCTAACCCTAACCCTAACCCTAACCCTAACCCTAACCCTAACCCTAACCCTAACCCTAACCCTAACCCTAACCCTAACCCTAACCCTAACCCTAACCCTAACCCTAACCCTAACCCTAACCCTAACCCTAACCCTAACCCTAACCCTAACCCTAACCCTAACCCTAACCCTAACCCTAACCCTAACCCTAACCCTAACCCTAACCCTAACCCTAACCCTAACCCTAACCCTAACCCTAACCCTAACCCTAACCCTAACCCTAACCCTAACCCTAACCCTAACCCTAACCCTAACCCTAACCCTAACCCTAACCCTAACCCTAACCCTAACCCTAACCCTAACCCTAACCCTAACCCTAACCCTAACCCTAACCCTAACCCTAACCCTAACCCTAACCCTAACCCTAACCCTAACCCTAACCCTAACCCTAACCCTAACCCTAACCCTAACCCTAACCCTAACCCTAACCCTAACCCTAACCCTAACCCTAACCCTAACCCTAACCCTAACCCTAACCCTAACCCTAACCCTAACCCTAACCCTAACCCTAACCCTAACCCTAACCCTAACCCTAACCCTATAACCCTAACCCTAACCCTAACCCTAACCCTAACCCTAACCCTAACCCTAACCCTAACCCTAACCCTAACCCTAACCCTAACCCTAACCCTAACCCTAACCCTAACCCTAACCCTAACCCTAACCCTAACCCTAACCCTAACCCTAACCCTAACCCTAACCCTAACCCTAACCCTAACCCTAACCCTAACCCTAACCCTAACCCTAACCCTAACCCTAACCCTAACCCTAACCCTAACCCTAACCCTAACCCTAACCCTAACCCTAACCCTAACCCTAACCCTAACCCTAACCCTAACCCTAACCCTAACCCTAACCCTAACCCTAACCCTAACCCTAACCCTAACCCTAACCCTAACCCTAACCCTAACCCTAACCCTAACCCTAACCCTAACCCTAACCCTAACCCTAACCCTAACCCTAACCCTAACCCTAACCCTAACCCTAACCCTAACCCTAACCCTAACCCTAACCCTAACCCTAACCCTAACCCTAACCCTAACCCTAACCCTAACCCTAACCCTAACCCTAACCCTAACCCTAACCCTAACCCTAACCCTAACCCTAACCCTAACCCTAACCCTAACCCTAACCCTAACCCTAACCCTAACCCTAACCCTAACCCTAACCCTAACCCTAACCCTAACCCTAACCCTAACCCTAACCCTAACCCTAACCCTAACCCTAACCCTAACCCTAACCCTAACCCTAACCCTAACCCTAACCCTAACCCTAACCCTAACCCTAACCCTAACCCTAACCCTAACCCTAACCCTAACCCTAACCCTAACCCTAACCCTAACCCTAACCCTAACCCTAACCCTAACCCTAACCCTAACCCTAACCCTAACCCTAACCCTAACCCTAACCCTAACCCTAACCCTAACCCTAACCCTAACCCTAACCCTAACCCTAACCCTAACCCTAACCCTAACCCTAACCCTAACCCTAACCCTAACCCTAACCCTAACCCTAACCCTAACCCTAACCCTAACCCTAACCCTAACCCTAACCCTAACCCTAACCCTAACCCTAACCCTAACCCTAACCCTAACCCTAACCCTAACCCTAACCCTAACCCTAACCCTAACCCTAACCCTAACCCTAACCCTAACCCTAACCCTAACCCTAACCCTAACCCTAACCCTAACCCTAACCCTAACCCTAACCCTAACCCTAACCCTAACCCTAACCCTAACCCTAACCCTAACCCTAACCCTAACCCTAACCCTAACCCTAACCCTAACCCTAACCCTAACCCTAACCCTAACCCTAACCCTAACCCTAACCCTAACCCTAACCCTAACCCTAACCCTAACCCTAACCCTAACCCTAACCCTAACCCTAACCCTAACCCTAACCCTAACCCTAACCCTAACCCTAACCCTAACCCTAACCCTAACCCTAACCCTAACCCTAACCCTAACCCTAACCCTAACCCTAACCCTAACCCTAACCCTAACCCTAACCCTAACCCTAACCCTAACCCTAACCCTAACCCTAACCCTAACCCTAACCCTAACCCTAACCCTAACCCTAACCCTAACCCTAACCCTAACCCTAACCCTAACCCTAACCCTAACCCTAACCCTAACCCTAACCCTAACCCTAACCCTAACCCTAACCCTAACCCTAACCCTAACCCTAACCCTAACCCTAACCCTAACCCTAACCCTAACCCTAACCCTAACCCTAACCCTAACCCTAACCCTAACCCTAACCCTAACCCTAACCCTAACCCTAACCCTAACCCTAACCCTAACCCTAACCCTAACCCTAACCCTAACCCTAACCCTAACCCTAACCCTAACCCTAACCCTAACCCTAACCCTAACCCTAACCCTAACCCTAACCCTAACCCTAACCCTAACCCTAACCCTAACCCTAACCCTAACCCTAACCCTAACCCTAACCCTAACCCTAACCCTAACCCTAACCCTAACCCTAACCCTAACCCTAACCCTAACCCTAACCCTAACCCTAACCCTAACCCTAACCCTAACCCTAACCCTAACCCTAACCCTAACCCTAACCCTAACCCTAACCCTAACCCTAACCCTAACCCTAACCCTAACCCTAACCCTAACCCTAACCCTAACCCTAACCCTAACCCTAACCCTAACCCTAACCCTAACCCTAACCCTAACCCTAACCCTAACCCTAACCCTAACCCTAACCCTAACCCTAACCCTAACCCTAACCCTAACCCTAACCCTAACCCTAACCCTAACCCTAACCCTAACCCTAACCCTAACCCTAACCCTAACCCTAACCCTAACCCTAACCCTAACCCTAACCCTAACCCTAACCCTAACCCTAACCCTAACCCTAACCCTAACCCTAACCCTAACCCTAACCCTAACCCTAACCCTAACCCTAACCCTAACCCTAACCCTAACCCTAACCCTAACCCTAACCCTAACCCTAACCCTAACCCTAACCCTAACCCTAACCCTAACCCTAACCCTAACCCTAACCCTAACCCTAACCCTAACCCTAACCCTAACCCTAACCCTAACCCTAACCCTAACCCTAACCCTAACCCTAACCCTAACCCTAACCCTAACCCTAACCCTAACCCTAACCCTAACCCTAACCCTAACCCTAACCCTAACCCTAACCCTAACCCTAACCCTAACCCTAACCCTAACCCTAACCCTAACCCTAACCCTAACCCTAACCCTAACCCTAACCCTAACCCTAACCCTAACCCTAACCCTAACCCTAACCCTAACCCTAACCCTAACCCTAACCCTAACCCTAACCCTAACCCTAACCCTAACCCTAACCCTAACCCTAACCCTAACCCTAACCCTAACCCTAACCCTAACCCTAACCCTAACCCTAACCCTAACCCTAACCCTAACCCTAACCCTAACCCTAACCCTAACCCTAACCCTAACCCTAACCCTAACCCTAACCCTAACCCTAACCCTAACCCTAACCCTAACCCTAACCCTAACCCTAACCCTAACCCTAACCCTAACCCTAACCCTAACCCTAACCCTAACCCTAACCCTAACCCTAACCCTAACCCTAACCCTAACCCTAACCCTAACCCTAACCCTAACCCTAACCCTAACCCTAACCCTAACCCTAACCCTAACCCTAACCCTAACCCTAACCCTAACCCTAACCCTAACCCTAACCCTAACCCTAACCCTAACCCTAACCCTAACCCTAACCCTAACCCTAACCCTAACCCTAACCCTAACCCTAACCCTAACCCTAACCCTAACCCTAACCCTAACCCTAACCCTAACCCTAACCCTAACCCTAACCCTAACACCCTAACCCTAACCCTAACCCTAACCCTAACCCTAACCCTAACCCTAACCCTAACCCTAACCCTAACCCTAACCCTAACCCTAACCCTAACCCTAACCCTAACCCTAACCCTAACCCTAACCCTAACCCTAACCCTAACCCTAACCCTAACCCTAACCCTAACCCTAACCCTAACCCTAACCCTAACCCTAACCCTAACCCTAACCCTAACCCTAACCCTAACCCTAACCCTAACCCTAACCCTAACCCTAACCCTAACCCTAACCCTAACCCTAACCCTAACCCTAACCCTAACCCTAACCCTAACCCTAACCCTAACCCTAACCCTAACCCTAACCCTAACCCTAACCCTAACCCTAACCCTAACCCTAACCCTAACCCTAACCCTAACCCTAACCCTAACCCTAACCCTAACCCTAACCCTAACCCTAACCCTAACCCTAACCCTAACCCTAACCCTAACCCTAACCCTAACCCTAACCCTAACCCTAACCCTAACCCTAACCCTAACCCTAACCCTAACCCTAACCCTAACCCTAACCCTAACCCTAACCCTAACCCTAACCCTAACCCTAACCCTAACCCTAACCCTAACCCTAACCCTAACCCTAACCCTAACCCTAACCCTAACCCTAACCCTAACCCTAACCCTAACCCTAACCCTAACCCTAACCCTAACCCTAACCCTAACCCTAACCCTAACCCTAACCCTAACCCTAACCCTAACCCTAACCCTAACCCTAACCCTAACCCTAACCCTAACCCTAACCCTAACCCTAACCCTAACCCTAACCCTAACCCTAACCCTAACCCTAACCCTAACCCTAACCCTAACCCTAACCCTAACCCTAACCCTAACCCTAACCCTAACCCTAACCCTAACCCTAACCCTAACCCTAACCCTAACCCTAACCCTAACCCTAACCCTAACCCTAACCCTAACCCTAACCCTAACCCTAACCCTAACCCTAACCCTAACCCTAACCCTAACCCTAACCCTAACCCTAACCCTAACCCTAACCCTAACCCTAACCCTAACCCTAACCCTAACCCTAACCCTAACCCTAACCCTAACCCTAACCCTAACCCTAACCCTAACCCTAACCCTAACCCTAACCCTAACCCTAACCCTAACCCTAACCCTAACCCTAACCCTAACCCTAACCCTAACCCTAACCCTAACCCTAACCCTAACCCTAACCCTAACCCTAACCCTAACCCTAACCCTAACCCTAACCCTAACCCTAACCCTAACCCTAACCCTAACCCTAACCCTAACCCTAACCCTAACCCTAACCCTAACCCTAACCCTAACCCTAACCCTAACCCTAACCCTAACCCTAACCCTAACCCTAACCCTAACCCTAACCCTAACCCTAACCCTAACCCTAACCCTAACCCTAACCCTAACCCTAACCCTAACCCTAACCCTAACCCTAACCCTAACCCTAACCCTAACCCTAACCCTAACCCTAACCCTAACCCTAACCCTAACCCTAACCCTAACCCTAACCCTAACCCTAACCCTAACCCTAACCCTAACCCTAACCCTAACCCTAACCCTAACCCTAACCCTAACCCTAACCCTAACCCTAACCCTAACCCTAACCCTAACCCTAACCCTAACCCTAACCCTAACCCTAACCCTAACCCTAACCCTAACCCTAACCCTAACCCTAACCCTAACCCTAACCCTAACCCTAACCCTAACCCTAACCCTAACCCTAACCCTAACCCTAACCCTAACCCTAACCCTAACCCTAACCCTAACCCTAACCCTAACCCTAACCCTAACCCTAACCCTAACCCTAACCCTAACCCTAACCCTAACCCTAACCCTAACCCTAACCCTAACCCTAACCCTAACCCTAACCCTAACCCTAACCCTAACCCTAACCCTAACCCTAACCCTAACCCTAACCCTAACCCTAACCCTAACCCTAACCCTAACCCTAACCCTAACCCTAACCCTAACCCTAACCCTAACCCTAACCCTAACCCTAACCCTAACCCTAACCCTAACCCTAACCCTAACCCTAACCCTAACCCTAACCCTAACCCTAACCCTAACCCTAACCCTAACCCTAACCCTAACCCTAACCCTAACCCTAACCCTAACCCTAACCCTAACCCTAACCCTAACCCTAACCCTAACCCTAACCCTAACCCTAACCCTAACCCTAACCCTAACCCTAACCCTAACCCTAACCCTAACCCTAACCCTAACCCTAACCCTAACCCTAACCCTAACCCTAACCCTAACCCTAACCCTAACCCTAACCCTAACCCTAACCCTAACCCTAACCCTAACCCTAACCCTAACCCTAACCCTAACCCTAACCCTAACCCTAACCCTAACCCTAACCCTAACCCTAACCCTAACCCTAACCCTAACCCTAACCCTAACCCTAACCCTAACCCTAACCCTAACCCTAACCCTAACCCTAACCCTAACCCTAACCCTAACCCTAACCCTAACCCTAACCCTAACCCTAACCCTAACCCTAACCCTAACCCTAACCCTAACCCTAACCCTAACCCTAACCCTAACCCTAACCCTAACCCTAACCCTAACCCTAACCCTAACCCTAACCCTAACCCTAACCCTAACCCTAACCCTAACCCTAACCCTAACCCTAACCCTAACCCTAACCCTAACCCTAACCCTAACCCTAACCCTAACCCTAACCCTAACCCTAACCCTAACCCTAACCCTAACCCTAACCCTAACCCTAACCCTAACCCTAACCCTAACCCTAACCCTAACCCTAACCCTAACCCTAACCCTAACCCTAACCCTAACCCTAACCCTAACCCTAACCCTAACCCTAACCCTAACCCTAACCCTAACCCTAACCCTAACCCTAACCCTAACCCTAACCCTAACCCTAACCCTAACCCTAACCCTAACCCTAACCCTAACCCTAACCCTAACCCTAACCCTAACCCTAACCCTAACCCTAACCCTAACCCTAACCCTAACCCTAACCCTAACCCTAACCCTAACCCTAACCCTAACCCTAACCCTAACCCTAACCCTAACCCTAACCCTAACCCTAACCCTAACCCTAACCCTAACCCTAACCCTAACCCTAACCCTAACCCTAACCCTAACCCTAACCCTAACCCTAACCCTAACCCTAACCCTAACCCTAACCCTAACCCTAACCCTAACCCTAACCCTAACCCTAACCCTAACCCTAACCCTAACCCTAACCCTAACCCTAACCCTAACCCTAACCCTAACCCTAACCCTAACCCTAACCCTAACCCTAACCCTAACCCTAACCCTAACCCTAACCCTAACCCTAACCCTAACCCTAACCCTAACCCTAACCCTAACCCTAACCCTAACCCTAACCCTAACCCTAACCCTAACCCTAACCCTAACCCTAACCCTAACCCTAACCCTAACCCTAACCCTAACCCTAACCCTAACCCTAACCCTAACCCTAACCCTAACCCTAACCCTAACCCTAACCCTAACCCTAACCCTAACCCTAACCCTAACCCTAACCCTAACCCTAACCCTAACCCTAACCCTAACCCTAACCCTAACCCTAACCCTAACCCTAACCCTAACCCTAACCCTAACCCTAACCCTAACCCTAACCCTAACCCTAACCCTAACCCTAACCCTAACCCTAACCCTAACCCTAACCCTAACCCTAACCCTAACCCTAACCCTAACCCTAACCCTAACCCTAACCCTAACCCTAACCCTAACCCTAACCCTAACCCTAACCCTAACCCTAACCCTAACCCTAACCCTAACCCTAACCCTAACCCTAACCCTAACCCTAACCCTAACCCTAACCCTAACCCTAACCCTAACCCTAACCCTAACCCTAACCCTAACCCTAACCCTAACCCTAACCCTAACCCTAACCCTAACCCTAACCCTAACCCTAACCCTAACCCTAACCCTAACCCTAACCCTAACCCTAACCCTAACCCTAACCCTAACCCTAACCCTAACCCTAACCCTAACCCTAACCCTAACCCTAACCCTAACCCTAACCCTAACCCTAACCCTAACCCTAACCCTAACCCTAACCCTAACCCTAACCCTAACCCTAACCCTAACCCTAACCCTAACCCTAACCCTAACCCTAACCCTAACCCTAACCCTAACCCTAACCCTAACCCTAACCCTAACCCTAACCCTAACCCTAACCCTAACCCTAACCCTAACCCTAACCCTAACCCTAACCCTAACCCTAACCCTAACCCTAACCCTAACCCTAACCCTAACCCTAACCCTAACCCTAACCCTAACCCTAACCCTAACCCTAACCCTAACCCTAACCCTAACCCTAACCCTAACCCTAACCCTAACCCTAACCCTAACCCTAACCCTAACCCTAACCCTAACCCTAACCCTAACCCTAACCCTAACCCTAACCCTAACCCTAACCCTAACCCTAACCCTAACCCTAACCCTAACCCTAACCCTAACCCTAACCCTAACCCTAACCCTAACCCTAACCCTAACCCTAACCCTAACCCTAACCCTAACCCTAACCCTAACCCTAACCCTAACCCTAACCCTAACCCTAACCCTAACCCTAACCCTAACCCTAACCCTAACCCTAACCCTAACCCTAACCCTAACCCTAACCCTAACCCTAACCCTAACCCTAACCCTAACCCTAACCCTAACCCTAACCCTAACCCTAACCCTAACCCTAACCCTAACCCTAACCCTAACCCTAACCCTAACCCTAACCCTAACCCTAACCCTAACCCTAACCCTAACCCTAACCCTAACCCTAACCCTAACCCTAACCCTAACCCTAACCCTAACCCTAACCCTAACCCTAACCCTAACCCTAACCCTAACCCTAACCCTAACCCTAACCCTAACCCTAACCCTAACCCTAACCCTAACCCTAACCCTAACCCTAACCCTAACCCTAACCCTAACCCTAACCCTAACCCTAACCCTAACCCTAACCCTAACCCTAACCCTAACCCTAACCCTAACCCTAACCCTAACCCTAACCCTAACCCTAACCCTAACCCTAACCCTAACCCTAACCCTAACCCTAACCCTAACCCTAACCCTAACCCTAACCCTAACCCTAACCCTAACCCTAACCCTAACCCTAACCCTAACCCTAACCCTAACCCTAACCCTAACCCTAACCCTAACCCTAACCCTAACCCTAACCCTAACCCTAACCCTAACCCTAACCCTAACCCTAACCCTAACCCTAACCCTAACCCTAACCCTAACCCTAACCCTAACCCTAACCCTAACCCTAACCCTAACCCTAACCCTAACCCTAACCCTAACCCTAACCCTAACCCTAACCCTAACCCTAACCCTAACCCTAACCCTAACCCTAACCCTAACCCTAACCCTAACCCTAACCCTAACCCTAACCCTAACCCTAACCCTAACCCTAACCCTAACCCTAACCCTAACCCTAACCCTAACCCTAACCCTAACCCTAACCCTAACCCTAACCCTAACCCTAACCCTAACCCTAACCCTAACCCTAACCCTAACCCTAACCCTAACCCTAACCCTAACCCTAACCCTAACCCTAACCCTAACCCTAACCCTAACCCTAACCCTAACCCTAACCCTAACCCTAACCCTAACCCTAACCCTAACCCTAACCCTAACCCTAACCCTAACCCTAACCCTAACCCTAACCCTAACCCTAACCCTAACCCTAACCCTAACCCTAACCCTAACCCTAACCCTAACCCTAACCCTAACCCTAACCCTAACCCTAACCCTAACCCTAACCCTAACCCTAACCCTAACCCTAACCCTAACCCTAACCCTAACCCTAACCCTAACCCTAACCCTAACCCTAACCCTAACCCTAACCCTAACCCTAACCCTAACCCTAACCCTAACCCTAACCCTAACCCTAACCCTAACCCTAACCCTAACCCTAACCCTAACCCTAACCCTAACCCTAACCCTAACCCTAACCCTAACCCTAACCCTAACCCTAACCCTAACCCTAACCCTAACCCTAACCCTAACCCTAACCCTAACCCTAACCCTAACCCTAACCCTAACCCTAACCCTAACCCTAACCCTAACCCTAACCCTAACCCTAACCCTAACCCTAACCCTAACCCTAACCCTAACCCTAACCCTAACCCTAACCCTAACCCTAACCCTAACCCTAACCCTAACCCTAACCCTAACCCTAACCCTAACCCTAACCCTAACCCTAACCCTAACCCTAACCCTAACCCTAACCCTAACCCTAACCCTAACCCTAACCCTAACCCTAACCCTAACCCTAACCCTAACCCTAACCCTAACCCTAACCCTAACCCTAACCCTAACCCTAACCCTAACCCTAACCCTAACCCTAACCCTAACCCTAACCCTAACCCTAACCCTAACCCTAACCCTAACCCTAACCCTAACCCTAACCCTAACCCTAACCCTAACCCTAACCCTAACCCTAACCCTAACCCTAACCCTAACCCTAACCCTAACCCTAACCCTAACCCTAACCCTAACCCTAACCCTAACCCTAACCCTAACCCTAACCCTAACCCTAACCCTAACCCTAACCCTAACCCTAACCCTAACCCTAACCCTAACCCTAACCCTAACCCTAACCCTAACCCTAACCCTAACCCTAACCCTAACCCTAACCCTAACCCTAACCCTAACCCTAACCCTAACCCTAACCCTAACCCTAACCCTAACCCTAACCCTAACCCTAACCCTAACCCTAACCCTAACCCTAACCCTAACCCTAACCCTAACCCTAACCCTAACCCTAACCCTAACCCTAACCCTAACCCTAACCCTAACCCTAACCCTAACCCTAACCCTAACCCTAACCCTAACCCTAACCCTAACCCTAACCCTAACCCTAACCCTAACCCTAACCCTAACCCTAACCCTAACCCTAACCCTAACCCTAACCCTAACCCTAACCCTAACCCTAACCCTAACCCTAACCCTAACCCTAACCCTAACCCTAACCCTAACCCTAACCCTAACCCTAACCCTAACCCTAACCCTAACCCTAACCCTAACCCTAACCCTAACCCTAACCCTAACCCTAACCCTAACCCTAACCCTAACCCTAACCCTAACCCTAACCCTAACCCTAACCCTAACCCTAACCCTAACCCTAACCCTAACCCTAACCCTAACCCTAACCCTAACCCTAACCCTAACCCTAACCCTAACCCTAACCCTAACCCTAACCCTAACCCTAACCCTAACCCTAACCCTAACCCTAACCCTAACCCTAACCCTAACCCTAACCCTAACCCTAACCCTAACCCTAACCCTAACCCTAACCCTAACCCTAACCCTAACCCTAACCCTAACCCTAACCCTAACCCTAACCCTAACCCTAACCCTAACCCTAACCCTAACCCTAACCCTAACCCTAACCCTAACCCTAACCCTAACCCTAACCCTAACCCTAACCCTAACCCTAACCCTAACCCTAACCCTAACCCTAACCCTAACCCTAACCCTAACCCTAACCCTAACCCTAACCCTAACCCTAACCCTAACCCTAACCCTAACCCTAACCCTAACCCTAACCCTAACCCTAACCCTAACCCTAACCCTAACCCTAACCCTAACCCTAACCCTAACCCTAACCCTAACCCTAACCCTAACCCTAACCCTAACCCTAACCCTAACCCTAACCCTAACCCTAACCCTAACCCTAACCCTAACCCTAACCCTAACCCTAACCCTAACCCTAACCCTAACCCTAACCCTAACCCTAACCCTAACCCTAACCCTAACCCTAACCCTAACCCTAACCCTAACCCTAACCCTAACCCTAACCCTAACCCTAACCCTAACCCTAACCCTAACCCTAACCCTAACCCTAACCCTAACCCTAACCCTAACCCTAACCCTAACCCTAACCCTAACCCTAACCCTAACCCTAACCCTAACCCTAACCCTAACCCTAACCCTAACCCTAACCCTAACCCTAACCCTAACCCTAACCCTAACCCTAACCCTAACCCTAACCCTAACCCTAACCCTAACCCTAACCCTAACCCTAACCCTAACCCTAACCCTAACCCTAACCCTAACCCTAACCCTAACCCTAACCCTAACCCTAACCCTAACCCTAACCCTAACCCTAACCCTAACCCTAACCCTAACCCTAACCCTAACCCTAACCCTAACCCTAACCCTAACCCTAACCCTAACCCTAACCCTAACCCTAACCCTAACCCTAACCCTAACCCTAACCCTAACCCTAACCCTAACCCTAACCCTAACCCTAACCCTAACCCTAACCCTAACCCTAACCCTAACCCTAACCCTAACCCTAACCCTAACCCTAACCCTAACCCTAACCCTAACCCTAACCCTAACCCTAACCCTAACCCTAACCCTAACCCTAACCCTAACCCTAACCCTAACCCTAACCCTAACCCTAACCCTAACCCTAACCCTAACCCTAACCCTAACCCTAACCCTAACCCTAACCCTAACCCTAACCCTAACCCTAACCCTAACCCTAACCCTAACCCTAACCCTAACCCTAACCCTAACCCTAACCCTAACCCTAACCCTAACCCTAACCCTAACCCTAACCCTAACCCTAACCCTAACCCTAACCCTAACCCTAACCCTAACCCTAACCCTAACCCTAACCCTAACCCTAACCCTAACCCTAACCCTAACCCTAACCCTAACCCTAACCCTAACCCTAACCCTAACCCTAACCCTAACCCTAACCCTAACCCTAACCCTAACCCTAACCCTAACCCTAACCCTAACCCTAACCCTAACCCTAACCCTAACCCTAACCCTAACCCTAACCCTAACCCTAACCCTAACCCTAACCCTAACCCTAACCCTAACCCTAACCCTAACCCTAACCCTAACCCTAACCCTAACCCTAACCCTAACCCTAACCCTAACCCTAACCCTAACCCTAACCCTAACCCTAACCCTAACCCTAACCCTAACCCTAACCCTAACCCTAACCCTAACCCTAACCCTAACCCTAACCCTAACCCTAACCCTAACCCTAACCCTAACCCTAACCCTAACCCTAACCCTAACCCTAACCCTAACCCTAACCCTAACCCTAACCCTAACCCTAACCCTAACCCTAACCCTAACCCTAACCCTAACCCTAACCCTAACCCTAACCCTAACCCTAACCCTAACCCTAACCCTAACCCTAACCCTAACCCTAACCCTAACCCTAACCCTAACCCTAACCCTAACCCTAACCCTAACCCTAACCCTAACCCTAACCCTAACCCTAACCCTAACCCTAACCCTAACCCTAACCCTAACCCTAACCCTAACCCTAACCCTAACCCTAACCCTAACCCTAACCCTAACCCTAACCCTAACCCTAACCCTAACCCTAACCCTAACCCTAACCCTAACCCTAACCCTAACCCTAACCCTAACCCTAACCCTAACCCTAACCCTAACCCTAACCCTAACCCTAACCCTAACCCTAACCCTAACCCTAACCCTAACCCTAACCCTAACCCTAACCCTAACCCTAACCCTAACCCTAACCCTAACCCTAACCCTAACCCTAACCCTAACCCTAACCCTAACCCTAACCCTAACCCTAACCCTAACCCTAACCCTAACCCTAACCCTAACCCTAACCCTAACCCTAACCCTAACCCTAACCCTAACCCTAACCCTAACCCTAACCCTAACCCTAACCCTAACCCTAACCCTAACCCTAACCCTAACCCTAACCCTAACCCTAACCCTAACCCTAACCCTAACCCTAACCCTAACCCTAACCCTAACCCTAACCCTAACCCTAACCCTAACCCTAACCCTAACCCTAACCCTAACCCTAACCCTAACCCTAACCCTAACCCTAACCCTAACCCTAACCCTAACCCTAACCCTAACCCTAACCCTAACCCTAACCCTAACCCTAACCCTAACCCTAACCCTAACCCTAACCCTAACCCTAACCCTAACCCTAACCCTAACCCTAACCCTAACCCTAACCCTAACCCTAACCCTAACCCTAACCCTAACCCTAACCCTAACCCTAACCCTAACCCTAACCCTAACCCTAACCCTAACCCTAACCCTAACCCTAACCCTAACCCTAACCCTAACCCTAACCCTAACCCTAACCCTAACCCTAACCCTAACCCTAACCCTAACCCTAACCCTAACCCTAACCCTAACCCTAACCCTAACCCTAACCCTAACCCTAACCCTAACCCTAACCCTAACCCTAACCCTAACCCTAACCCTAACCCTAACCCTAACCCTAACCCTAACCCTAACCCTAACCCTAACCCTAACCCTAACCCTAACCCTAACCCTAACCCTAACCCTAACCCTAACCCTAACCCTAACCCTAACCCTAACCCTAACCCTAACCCTAACCCTAACCCTAACCCTAACCCTAACCCTAACCCTAACCCTAACCCTAACCCTAACCCTAACCCTAACCCTAACCCTAACCCTAACCCTAACCCTAACCCTAACCCTAACCCTAACCCTAACCCTAACCCTAACCCTAACCCTAACCCTAACCCTAACCCTAACCCTAACCCTAACCCTAACCCTAACCCTAACCCTAACCCTAACCCTAACCCTAACCCTAACCCTAACCCTAACCCTAACCCTAACCCTAACCCTAACCCTAACCCTAACCCTAACCCTAACCCTAACCCTAACCCTAACCCTAACCCTAACCCTAACCCTAACCCTAACCCTAACCCTAACCCTAACCCTAACCCTAACCCTAACCCTAACCCTAACCCTAACCCTAACCCTAACCCTAACCCTAACCCTAACCCTAACCCTAACCCTAACCCTAACCCTAACCCTAACCCTAACCCTAACCCTAACCCTAACCCTAACCCTAACCCTAACCCTAACCCTAACCCTAACCCTAACCCTAACCCTAACCCTAACCCTAACCCTAACCCTAACCCTAACCCTAACCCTAACCCTAACCCTAACCCTAACCCTAACCCTAACCCTAACCCTAACCCTAACCCTAACCCTAACCCTAACCCTAACCCTAACCCTAACCCTAACCCTAACCCTAACCCTAACCCTAACCCTAACCCTAACCCTAACCCTAACCCTAACCCTAACCCTAACCCTAACCCTAACCCTAACCCTAACCCTAACCCTAACCCTAACCCTAACCCTAACCCTAACCCTAACCCTAACCCTAACCCTAACCCTAACCCTAACCCTAACCCTAACCCTAACCCTAACCCTAACCCTAACCCTAACCCTAACCCTAACCCTAACCCTAACCCTAACCCTAACCCTAACCCTAACCCTAACCCTAACCCTAACCCTAACCCTAACCCTAACCCTAACCCTAACCCTAACCCTAACCCTAACCCTAACCCTAACCCTAACCCTAACCCTAACCCTAACCCTAACCCTAACCCTAACCCTAACCCTAACCCTAACCCTAACCCTAACCCTAACCCTAACCCTAACCCTAACCCTAACCCTAACCCTAACCCTAACCCTAACCCTAACCCTAACCCTAACCCTAACCCTAACCCTAACCCTAACCCTAACCCTAACCCTAACCCTAACCCTAACCCTAACCCTAACCCTAACCCTAACCCTAACCCTAACCCTAACCCTAACCCTAACCCTAACCCTAACCCTAACCCTAACCCTAACCCTAACCCTAACCCTAACCCTAACCCTAACCCTAACCCTAACCCTAACCCTAACCCTAACCCTAACCCTAACCCTAACCCTAACCCTAACCCTAACCCTAACCCTAACCCTAACCCTAACCCTAACCCTAACCCTAACCCTAACCCTAACCCTAACCCTAACCCTAACCCTAACCCTAACCCTAACCCTAACCCTAACCCTAACCCTAACCCTAACCCTAACCCTAACCCTAACCCTAACCCTAACCCTAACCCTAACCCTAACCCTAACCCTAACCCTAACCCTAACCCTAACCCTAACCCTAACCCTAACCCTAACCCTAACCCTAACCCTAACCCTAACCCTAACCCTAACCCTAACCCTAACCCTAACCCTAACCCTAACCCTAACCCTAACCCTAACCCTAACCCTAACCCTAACCCTAACCCTAACCCTAACCCTAACCCTAACCCTAACCCTAACCCTAACCCTAACCCTAACCCTAACCCTAACCCTAACCCTAACCCTAACCCTAACCCTAACCCTAACCCTAACCCTAACCCTAACCCTAACCCTAACCCTAACCCTAACCCTAACCCTAACCCTAACCCTAACCCTAACCCTAACCCTAACCCTAACCCTAACCCTAACCCTAACCCTAACCCTAACCCTAACCCTAACCCTAACCCTAACCCTAACCCTAACCCTAACCCTAACCCTAACCCTAACCCTAACCCTAACCCTAACCCTAACCCTAACCCTAACCCTAACCCTAACCCTAACCCTAACCCTAACCCTAACCCTAACCCTAACCCTAACCCTAACCCTAACCCTAACCCTAACCCTAACCCTAACCCTAACCCTAACCCTAACCCTAACCCTAACCCTAACCCTAACCCTAACCCTAACCCTAACCCTAACCCTAACCCTAACCCTAACCCTAACCCTAACCCTAACCCTAACCCTAACCCTAACCCTAACCCTAACCCTAACCCTAACCCTAACCCTAACCCTAACCCTAACCCTAACCCTAACCCTAACCCTAACCCTAACCCTAACCCTAACCCTAACCCTAACCCTAACCCTAACCCTAACCCTAACCCTAACCCTAACCCTAACCCTAACCCTAACCCTAACCCTAACCCTAACCCTAACCCTAACCCTAACCCTAACCCTAACCCTAACCCTAACCCTAACCCTAACCCTAACCCTAACCCTAACCCTAACCCTAACCCTAACCCTAACCCTAACCCTAACCCTAACCAGCGCGGTCCGATCAGAGGACTGGACATGTTGCCCGAGCACCGAATCACCCAGCACGTCAGCCCCGATCCACCGGGGCCCCGACACTCACGCCCAGTTGCCCCGTAGACCACGGGTACAGCGGAGACCTTCCCGGGGTGAGACCGAATCGAACGCGCAGCCTGCAGGGCCTCAGCCCGGAAATGACGTCACTGCCCCGTTGCAACAGGCAACCTTGTCCCCCCCGACAGTTCCCTCCCGCCCGACAGTTCCCTCTCCCCCACCGGCTCCTTCCACATCCACACACAGGGTCCCATCACCCAGGGAGAGACCAGCACGCAGGACCTGCACACAACAGCATAGGGTCCCCACGGCCCCGACCACCGACACAGTGAGGGACTCACAGGACGACTTCCAGCAGCACACACAGGGAGGTCCGGTAAATAACAGGCAGAGACAGGCTGAAGTAACTAGGCATCTCAATTCAAAACAGAAGAATGTAACCTGGAAACTCCAGCCCAGTAAGCCCGTTTTAATAATTGGAGATTCCAACATTTCTAGGATCCCAAAATGTCCCAACGACAACACACAATTGGACAGCTATCCAGGAGCCAAATTTATACATGGCACTGCCATCCTCGAGAAATTAGGGGAATGCCCAGAAACTCAGAAAGTGGTTCTTTCAATGGGCATCAATAATCGGACACAAAGACCACTGACGGCCATCAAACAACTCCAAGCACTAGTAAAGATGGCCAGTCGTAAATTCCCTAATGCTAGCATATGGGTCCCGGTCATCAACTTCAGCCAGTCTCTCCCAGCACCAGAGCAGGCAACACTCAGGCAGCTCAACGACCACATTCAGACCAAGAGGCACATACCCGCTCTCCCTCCCGGCCAGTTCAGAGTAGGCCCAGATCACATTCACTGGACAGAGAACACGGCCCGAGCCATGATCCGAGAGTGGATGAAGTCTTTAAACTAATGGGGACACCATGCCAAGAGAGGCAGGGCCTACAATTAGGTAAAACCATCATCAACCTTTCCCAGACATTCACCCTCACCAAAATCCAAGAGAGAGTATTGAACAGGGGCCTCACCTTCGTCCCTACTCCAAAATCGCACAAAGAACAAGTACAGGGGGACCTGTTTAGATTCTATCGAGCCATCATGTTAATACACCACTTTTGTGACGTGGAGTCGGGGGAAAGATTACCCTTCACCCCACGCACAGGATGGACCCCAGATGAGGACCAGGTCCCTAGAGAGATCACAGAATTCATGACAGAAACAGCATCTGCCATCAGGGACATGCCCATGACAAAGGATAGGCCCAATCTCACTAGAAAAGAGAGGGAGGCCATGGCAGAACTGAGGGACAACAATGAGATAGTGATCAAACCAGCAGACAAGGGGAGCAGTATCGTCATCATGGACAGACAACAGTACCTGTTCGAGGCGCACAGACAACTGAACAAGGTAGAACACTACACCAAGTTAGATGAGCCTATATATAGAGAAACACAAGAGGAAATAGGGGAAATCTTGGAGGAGCTTAGGACGTCAGGATACATCCGACAGAAACAAGTAGAATACCTAACAGGAGCACAACCCAGGGCGAGGAAATTCTACATGCTCCCAAAGATACACAAAAACCCAGACACGTGGACGGTGCCTGGAGAAATACCTCCAGGTAGGCCCATTGTGTCAGACTGCAGTAGCGAATCCTACGGGGTAGCAGAATACATTGACCACTATCTCAATCCACTGGCACAGCAACACCCCAGCTACATTAAAGACACCTACCATTTCACTCGAATAGTCAACTCCCTTAGCATACCACCCGATGCGATACTCTTTACCATGGATGTGGAAAGCCTGTACACAAACATAGAGACAGACAGGGGGATAGAGGCGGTTAAAAACACCCTGCAGAGAAATCCTGACCTGGAGAGACCAGACGAGGCCTTAGTCAAATTACTTTACCTGGGATTGACAAAGAACGATTTTGAATTTAACGGGGAGTTCTACCTACAAGTTAAAGGGACGGCAATGGGGAAGAAGTTTGCCCCGGCTTATGCCAACATATACATGGCAGAGTGGGAAGAGACGGCCTTCCTGAAATGCCCCAAGCGCCCCATGTGCTACTACAGGTTCTTAGATGACATCTGGGGAGTGTGGACACACTCAGAAGGGGAGTTAGAGGGGTTCATCGACATACTTAATGCCCACCACCCTTCCATCAAAATTAAAGCTTTGACAAGCAGGGAGAGGGTAGACTTCCTCGACACTACAGTCTTTAAACTACCGTCAGCTGACGACCAAGTCCAAAAACTAGCCACCAAAGTCTTTTTCAAACCCACAGACACCCACACCCTTTTACACACCACGAGCCACCACCCAAAACACACCTTTAGGGGTATTGTCAAGTCACAACTGACACGCTTTCACCGGATATGCACCAGGGAGGAGGACTTTGCCCAGGCCACCACCACCCTTTTCACCGCTCTCAGGCAGAGGGGGTACTGCAGACGTAGATTAAGACACATTAAGGCAGACTTCCTAAAAGGCACGCAAGGACCCAGACCCAGGCCAGGCTTGACACGCAACTTGCCACTAATAACAGGGTACGGTAGCATGGCCGTCCAGGCCCACAAAATAGTCAAGGGCCGCTTTGAACAATTCCAAAGAGGATTTGTCACACTGCAGGGATACAAAGCAATGTCAGCGTTCAAGAGGGCTAAAAACCTGAAGGATATCTTGGTCAGTACTAGCCTCCAAACGAGCTCAGGCTGCGGTCAAAGGCAATGTAGGGCCTGCATTCACTTGACAATAGCCAAAAACATAGGGAACACTGTGACGGGAAAGAGAAAGCAGATAGCACAGAGAATAACCTGCGAGCAAAAGAATGTAGTGTATGCAATTAAATGTAAGCAGTGCCACTTACTGTACATTGGCGAAACAGGCAACAGCCTCAGAGTCAGACTGACAGGACACATCAGCAACATCACGAGGGGAGACCAGTCCGTCCCCATTAGCAGACACTTCCAACAGCACGGGGTCCAGTCCCTTGAGATCATGGGTCTGGAAACAAACGTAAATTGGTCAACCGGGCGTAGGAAGAGGGCAGAGAGGCTATGGATCAAAGCGTTACAGACGAAAGAACCCAATGGCCTGAACCTAGCATAAACTCAAACTTAGGGTGGAACCTGACTGACTCCTAAAAATCGACAGAAGGGCAAGTTAAAAGGCGAACAGATTTGGACAAGGGTGATGAGACCGTGGGCCAGACTAAAGTGGCAGTATATGGCGAAAAGGAATCTCCAGGGGGAGATCATTAAGCGCCAGAGGGCATTTTGGCCTACTGTCCGACAAATCACAACCTAACCCTAACCCTAACCCTAACCCTAACCCTAACCCAGTCGAGACCCGGACAAGACCCAGACAAGACCGGACAAGACCGGACAAGACCCAGGCAAGACAAGACCGGACAAGACCGGACAAGACCCAGTCAAGACCGGACAAGACCCAGACAAGACCGGACAAGACCGGACGAGACCCAGACAAGACCGGACAAGACCCAGACAAGACCCGGACAAGACCGGACAAGACCGGACAAGACCCAGATAAGACAGGACAAGACCCAGACAAGACCGGACAAGACCGGACAAGACCCAGACAAGACCGGACAAGACCCAGACAAGACCGGACAAGACCGGACAAGACCGGACAAGACCCAGACAAGACCGGACAAGACCCAGACAAGACCGGACAAGACCGGACAAGACCCAGACAAGACAAGACCGGACAAGACCGGACAAGACCCAGTCAAGACCGGACAAGACCCAGACAAGACCGGACAAGACCGGACGAGACCCAGACAAGACCGGACAAGACCGGACGAGACCCGGACAAGACCGGACAAGACCGGACAAGACCCCGACAAGACCGGACAAGACCGGACAAGACCCAGACAAGACCGGACAAGACCGGACAAGACCCAGACAAGACCGGACAAGAACGGACAAGACCGGACGAGACCCAGACAAGACCGGACAAGACCGGACGAGACCGGACAAGACCGGACAAGACCCAGACAAGACCGGACAAGACCCAGACAAGACCGGACAAGACCGGACAAGACCCAGACAAGACCGGACAAGAGCGGACAAGGCCCGGACAAGACCGGACAAGACCGGACAAGACCCGGACAAGACCGGACAAGACCCGGACAAGACCGGACAAGAACGGACAAGACCCAGACAAGACCGGACAAGACCGGACAAGACCGGACAAGACCAGACAAGACCGGACAAGACCGGACAAGACCCAGACAAGACCGGACAAGACCGGACAAGACCCAGACAAGACCGGACAAGACCGGACAAGACCGGACAAGACCAGGCAAGACCGGACAAGACCCAGACAAGACCGGACAAGACCGGACAAGACCCAGACAAGACCGGACAAGACCGGCAAGACCCAGACAAGACCGGACAAGACCGGACAAGACCCAGACAAGACCGGACAAGACCCATACAAGACCGGACAAGACCGGACAAGACCCAGACAAGACCGGACAAGACCGAACAAGACCGGACAAGACCCAGACAAGACCGGACAAGACCGGACAAGACCCAGACAAGACCGGACAAGACCCAGACAAGACCGGAGAAGACCGGACAAGACCCAGACAAGACCGGACAAGACCGGACAAGACCCAGACAAGACCGGACAAGACCGGACAAGACCCAGACAAGATCGGACAAGACCGGACAAGACCGGACGAGACCCAGACAAGACCGGACAATAGACAATAGACAATAGACAATAGACAATAGACAATAGGTGCAGGAGTAGGCCATTCAGCCCTTCGAGCCAGCACCGCCATTCAATGCGATCATGGCTGATCACTCAATCAGTACCCCGTTCCTGCCTTCTCCCCATACCCCCTCACTCCGCTATCCTCAAGAGCTCTATCCAGCTCTCTCTTGAAAGCATCCAACGAACTGGCCTCCACTGCCTTCTGAGGCAGAGAATTCCACACCTTCACCACCCTCTGACTGAAAAAGTTCTTCCTCATCTCCGTTCTAAATGGCCTACCCCTTATTCTCAAACTGTGGCCCCTTGTTCTGGACTCCCCTAACATTCGGAACATGTTATCTGCCTCTAATGTGTCCAATCCCCTAATTATCTTATATGTTTCAATAAGATCCCCCCTCATCCTTCTAAATTCCAGTGTATACAAGCCCAATCGCTCCAGCCTTTCAACATACGACAGTCCCGCCATTCCGGGAATTAACCTAGTGAACCTACGCTGCACGCCCTCCATAGCAAGAATATCCTTCCTCAAATTTGGAGACCAAAACTGCACACAGTACTCCAGGTGCGGTCTCACCAGGGCCCGGTACAGCTGTAGAAGGACCTCTTTGCTCCTATACTCAACTCCTCTTGTTACGAAGGCCAACATTCCATTGGCTTTCTTCACTGCCTGCTGTACCTGCATGCTTCCTTTCATTGACTGATGCACTAGGACACCCAGATCTCGTTGAACTCCCCCTCCTCCTAACTTGACACCATTCAGATAATAATCTGCCTTTCTATTCTTACTTCCAAAGTGAATAACCTCACACTTATCTACATTAAACTGCATCTGCCATGTATCCGCCCACTCACACAACCTGTCCAAGTCACCCTGCAGCCTTATTGCATCTTCCTCACAATTCACACTACCCCCCAACTTAGTATCATCTGCAAATTTGCTAATGGTACTTTTAATCCCTTCGTCTAAGTCATTAATGTATATCGTAAATAGCTGGGGTCCCAGCACCAAACCTTGCGGTACCCCACTGGTCACTGCCTGCCATTCCGAAAGGGACCCATTTATCCCCACTCTTTGCTTTCTGTCTGTCAACCAATTTTCTATCCATGTCAGTACCCTACCCCCAACACCATGTGCCCTAATTTTGCCCACTAATCTCCTATGTGGGACCTTGTCGAAGGCTTTCTGAAAGTCGAGGTACACCACATCCACTGACTCTCCCTTGTCAATTTTCCTAGTTACATCCTCAAAAAATTCCAGTAGATTTGTCAAGCATGATTTCCCCTTCGTAAATCCATGCTGACTCGGAATGATCCCGTTACTGCTATCCAAATGCTCAGCAATTTCGTCTTTTATAATTGACTCCAGCATCTTCCCCACCACTGATGTCAGACTAACTGGTCTATAATTCCCCGTTTTCTCTCTCCCTCCTTTCTTAAAAAGTGGGATAACATTTGCTATCCTCCAATCCACAGGAACTGATCCTGAATCTATAGAACATTGAAAAATGATCTCCAATGCTTCCACTATTTCTAGAGCCACCTCCTTAAGTACTCTGGGATGCAGACCATCAGGCCCTGGGGATTTATCAGCCTTCAGTCCCATCAGTCTACCCAAAACCATTTCCTGCCTAATGTGGATTTCCTTCAGTTCCTCCATCACCCTAGGTTCTCCGGCCCCTAGAACATTTGGGAGATTGTGTGTATCTTCCTCAGTGAAGACAGATCCAAAGTAACGGTTTAACTCGTCTGCCATTTCTTTGTTCCCCATAATAAATTCCCCTGCTTCTGTCTTCAAGGGACCCACATTTGCCTTGACTATTTTTTTCCTCTTCACGTACCTAAAAAAACTTTTGCTATCCTCCTTTATATTATTGGCTAGTTTACCCTCGTACCTCATCTTTTCTCCCCGTATTGCCTTTTTAGTTAACTTTTGTTGCTCTTTAAAAGAGTCCCAATCCTCTGTCTTCCCACTCTTCTTTGCTATGTTATACTTCCTCTCCTTAATTTTTATGCTGTCCCTGACTTCCCTCGTCAGCCACAGGTGTCTCTTACTCCCCTTAGAGTCTTTCCACCTCTTTGGAATAAATTGATCCTGCAACCTCTGCATTATTCCCAGGAATACCTGCCATTGCTGTTCTACCGTCTTCCCTGCTAGGGCCTCCTTCCAATCAATTTTGGCCAGCTCCCGCCTCATGCCTCTGTAATCCCCTTTGCTATACTGTAATACCGACACTTCCGATTTTCCCTTCTGCCTTTCCATTTGCAGAGTAAAACTTATCATGTTGTGATCACTGCCTCCTAATGGCTCTTTTACCTCTAGTCCCCTTATCAGATCAGGATCATTACACAACACTAAATCCAGAATTGCCTTCTCCCTGGTAGGCTCCAGTACAAGCTGTTCTAAGAATCCATCTCGAAGGCACTCTACAAACTCTCTTTCCTGGGGTCCATTTCCAACCTGATTTTCCCAGTCTACCTGCATGTTGAAATCTCCCATAACCACAGTAGCATTACATTTTTGACACGCCAATTTTATCTCCTGATTCAACTTGCACCCTATGTCGAGGCTACTGTTTGGGGGCCTATAGATAACTCCCATTAGGGTCTTTTTACCCTTACAATTTCTCATTTCTATCCATACTGATTCAACATATCCTGATTCTATGTCACCCCTTGCAAGGGAATGAATATCATTCCTTACCATCAGAGCAACCCCACCCCCTCTGCCCACCTGTCTGTCTTTTCTATACGTTGTGTACCCCTGGATATTCAGTTCCCAGCCCTGGTCCTCTTGTAACCATGTCTCAGTGATCCCTACAAGACCGGACGAGATCCAGACAAGACCGGACAAGACCGGACAAGACCGGACAAGACTCAGACAAGACAGGACAAGACCGGACAAGACCCAGACGAGACCGGACAAGACCGGACAAGACCCAGACAAGACCGGACAAGACCGGACAAGACCGGACAAGACCCAGACAAGACCCGGACAAGACCGGACAAGACCCAGACAAGACCGGACAAGACCGGACAAGACCCAGACAAGACCGGACAAGACCGGACAAGACCCAGACAAGACCGGACAAGACCCATACAAGACCGGACAAGACCGGACAAGACCCAGACAAGACCGGACAAGACCGAACAAGACCGGACAAGACCCAGACAAGACCGGACAAGACCGGACAAGACCCAGACAAGACCGGACAAGACCCAGACAAGACCGGAGAAGACCGGACAAGACCCAGACAAGACCGGACAAGACCGGACAAGACCCAGACAAGACCGGACAAGACCGGACAAGACCCAGACAAGATCGGACAAGACCGGACAAGACCGGACGAGACCCAGACAAGACCGGACAAGACCGGACGAGATCCAGACAAGACCGGACAAGACCGGACAAGACCGGACAAGACCGGACAAGACCGGACAAGACCCGGACAAGACCGGACAAGACCGGACAAGACCGGACAAGACCCGGACAAGACCGGACAAGACCCAGACAAGACCGGACAAGACCGGACAAGACCCAGACAAGACCGGACAAGACCGGACAAGACCGGACAAGACCCAGACAAGACCGGACAAGACCGGACAAGACCCACATAAGACCGGACAAGACACAGACAAGACCGGACAAGACCGGACAAGACCCAGACAAGACCGGACAAGACCCAGACAAGACCGGACAAGACCGGACAAGACCGGACAAGACCCAGACAAGACCGGACAAGACCCAGACAAGACCGGACAAGACCGGACAAGACCCAGACAAGACAAGACCGGAGAAGACCGGACAAGACCCAGTCAAGACCGGACAAGACCCAGACAAGACCGGACAAGACCGGACAAGACCCAGACAAGACCGGACAAGACCGGACAAGACCCAGACAAGACCGGACAAGACCGGACAAGACACAGACAAGACCGGACAAGACCGGACAAGACCCAGACAAGACCGGACAAGACCCAGACAAGACCGGACAAGACCGGACAAGACCGGACAAGACCCAGACAAGACCGGACAAGACCGGACAAGACCCAGACAAGACCGGACAAGACCGGACAAGACCCAGACAAGACCGGACAAGACCGGACAAGACCCAGACAAGACCGGACAAGACCGGACAAGACCCAGACAAGAACGGACAAGACCGGACAAGACCCAGACAAGACAGGACAAGACCGGACAAGAACCAGACAAGACCGGACAAGACCCAGTCGAGACCCAGTCAAGACCGGACAAGACCGGACAAGACCCAGACAAGACCGGACAAGACCCAGACAAGACCGGACAAGACCGGACAAGACCCAGACAAGACAAGACCGGACAAGACCGGACAAGACCCAGTCAAGACCGGACAAGACCCAGACAAGACCGGACAAGACCGGACGAGACCCAGACAAGACCGGACAAGACCCAGACAAGACCCGGACAAGACCGGACAAGACCGGACAAGACCCAGATAAGACAGGACAAGACCCAGACAAGACCGGACAAGACCGGACAAGACCCAGACAAGACCGGACAAGACCCAGACAAGACCGGACAAGACCGGACAAGACCGGACAAGACCCAGACAAGACCGGACAAGACCCAGACAAGACCGGACAAGACCGGACAAGACCCAGACAAGACAAGACCGGACAAGACCGGACAAGACCCAGTCAAGACCGGACAAGACCCAGACAAGACCGGACAAGACCGGACGAGACCCAGACAAGACCGGACAAGACCGGACGAGACCCGGACAAGACCGGACAAGACCGGACAAGACCCAGACAAGACCGGACAAGACCGGACAAGACCCAGACAAGACCGGACAAGACCGGACAAGACCCAGACAAGACCGGACAAGAACGGACAAGACCCAGACAAGACCGGACAAGACCGGACAAGACCGGACGAGACCCAGACAAGAACGGACAAGACCGGACGAGACCCAGACAAGACCGGACAAGACCGGACGAGACCCAGACAAGACCGGACAAGACCGGACGAGACCCAGACAAGACCGGACAAGACCGGACGAGACCCAGACAAGACCGGACAAGACCGGACGAGACCCAGACAAGATCGGACAAGACTGGACGAGACCCAGACAAGACCGGACAAGACCGGACGAGTCCCAGACAAGACCGGACAAGACCGGACGATACCCAGACAAGAACGGACAAGACCGGACGAGACTGGACAAGACCCAGACAAGACCGGACAAGACCCAGACAAGACCGGACAAGACCGGACAAGACCCAGACGAGACCGGACAAGACCGGACAAGACCCAGACAAGACCGGACAAGACCGGACAAGTCCCAGACAAGAACGGACAAGACCGGACAAGACCCAGACAAGACCGGACAAGACCGGACAAGACCCAGCCAAGACCGGACAAGACCCAGACAAGACCGGACAAGACCGGACAAGACCCAGACAAGACGGGACAAGACCGGACAAGACCCAGACAAGACGGGACAAGACCGGACAAGACCCAGACAAGACCAGACAAGACCGGACAAGACCCAGACAAGACCGGACAAGACCGGACAAGACCCAGACAAGACCGGACAAGACCGGACAAGACACAGACAAGACCGGACAAGACCGGACAAGACCCAGACAAGACCGGACAAGACCGGACAAGACCCAGACAAGACCGAACAAGACCCAGACAAGACCGGACAAGACCGGACAAGACCCAGACAAGATCGGACAAGACCGGACAAGACCGGACAAGACCCAGACAAGACCGGACAAGACCCAGACAACACCGGACAAGACCGGACAAGACCGGACAAGACCCAGACAAGACCGGACAAGACCGGACAAGACCCAGACAAGACCGGACAAGACCGGACAAGACCCAGACAAGACCGGACAAGACAGGACAAGACCCAGACAAGACCGGAAAAGACCGGACAAGACCCAGACAAGACCGGACAAGACCGGACAAGACCCAGACAAGACCGGACAAGACCCAGACAAGACCGGACAAGACCGGACAAGACGCAGACAAGACCGGACAAGACCGGACAAGACCCAGACAAGACCGGACAAGACCGGACAAGACCCAGACAAGACCGGACAAGACCCAGACAAGACCGGACAAGACCGGACAAGACGCAGACAAGACCGGACAAGACCGGACAAGACCCAGACAAGACCGGACAAGACCGGACAAGACCCAGACAAGACCGGACAAGACCGGACAAGACCCAGACAAGACCGGACAAGACCGGACAAGGCCCAGACAAGATCGGACAAGACCGGACAAGACCGGACGAGACCCAGACAAGACCGGACAAGACCGGACGAGACCCAGACAAGACCGGACAAGACCAGACAAGACCGGACAAGACCCAGACAAGACCGGACAAGACCGGACAAGACCGGACAAGACCCAGACAAGACCGGACAAGACCCAGACAAGAACCGTCAAGACCGGACAAGACCCAGACAAGACAAGACCGGACAAGACCGGACAAGACCCAGTCAAGACCGGACAAGACCCAGACAAGACCGGACAAGACCGGACAAGACCCAGACAAGACCGGACAAGACCGGACAAGACCCAGACAAGACCGGACAAGACCGGACAAGACCCTGACAAGACCGGACAAGACCGGACAAGAACCAGACAAGACCGGACAAGACCGGACAAGACCCAGACAAGACCGGACAAGACCGGACAAGACACAGACAAGACCGGACAAGACCGGACAAGACCCAGACAAGACCGGACAAGACCCAGACAAGACCGGACAAGACCGGACAAGACCGGACAAGACCCAGACAAGTCCGGACAAGACCGGACAAGACCCAGACAAGACCGGACAAGACCGGACAAGACCCAGACAAGACCGGACAAGACCGGACAAGACCCAGACAAGACCGGACAAGACCCAGACAAGACCGGACAAGACCGGACAAGACCCAGACAAGACCGGACAAGACCGGACAAGACCCAGACAAGACAGGACAAGACCGGACAAGACCCAGACAAGACCGGACAAGACCGGACGAGACCCAGACAAGATCGGACAAGACTGGACGAGACCCAGACAAGACCGGACAAGACCGGACGAGTCCCAGACAAGACCGGACAAGACCGGACGAGACCCAGACAAGAACGGACAAGACCGGACGAGACTGGACAAGACCCAGACAAGACCGGACAAGACCCAGACAAGACCGGACAAGACCGGACAAGACCCAGACGAGACCGGACAAGACCGGACAAGACCCAGACAATACCGGACAAGACCGGACAAGTCCCAGACAAGAACGGACAAGACCGGACAAGACCCAGACAAGACCGGACAAGACCGGACAAGACCCAGCCAAGACCGGACAAGACCCAGACAAGACCGGACAAGACCGGACAAGACCCAGACAAGACGGGACAAGACCGGACAAGACCCAGACAAGACGGGACAAGACCGGACAAGACCCAGACAAGACCAGACAAGACCGGACAAGACCCAGACAAGACCGGACAAGACCGGACAAGACCCAGACAAGACCGGACAAGACCGGACAAGACCCAGACAAGACCGGACAAGACCGGACAAGACCCAGACAAGACCGGACAAGACCGGACAAGACCCAGACAAGACCGAACAAGACCCAGACAAGACCGGACAAGACCGGACAAGACCCAGACAAGATCGGACAAGACCGGACAAGACCGGACAAGACCCAGACAAGACCGGACAAGACCCAGACAACACCGGACAAGACCGGACAAGACCGGACAAGACCCAGACAAGACCGGACAAGACCGGACAAGACCCAGACAAGACCGGACAAGACCGGACAAGACCCAGACAAGACCGGACAAGACAGGACAAGACCCAGACAAGACCGGAAAAGACCGGACAAGACCCAGACAAGACCGGACAAGACCGGACAAGACCCAGACAAGACCAGACAAGACCCAGACAAGACCGGACAAGACCGGACAAGACGCAGACAAGACCGGACAAGACCGGACAAGACCCAGACAAGACCGGACAAGACCGGACAAGACCCAGACAAGACCGGACAAGACCCAGACAAGACCGGACAAGACCGGACAAGACGCAGACAAGACCGGACAAGACCGGACAAGACCCAGACAAGACCGGACAAGACCGGACAAGACCCAGACAAGACCGGACAAGACCGGACAAGACCCAGACAAGACCGGACAAGACCGGACAAGGCCCAGACAAGATCGGACAAGACCGGACAAGACCGGACAAGACCCAGACAAGACCGGACAAGACCGGACGAGACCCAGACAAGACCGGACAAGACCGGACAAGACCGGACAAGACCCAGACAAGACCGGACAAGACCGGACAAGACCGGACAAGACCCAGACAAGACCGGACAAGACCCAGACAAGAACCGTCAAGACCGGACAAGACCCAGACAAGACAAGACCGGACAAGACCGGACAAGACCCAGTCAAGACCGGACAAGACCCAGACAAGACCGGACAAGACCGGACAAGACCCAGACAAGACCGGACAAGACCGGACAAGACCCAGACAAGACCGGACAAGACCGGACAAGACCCTGACAAGACCGGACAAGACCGGACAAGAACCAGACAAGACCGGACAAGACCGGACAAGACCCAGACAAGACCGGACAAGACCGGACAAGACACAGACAAGACCGGACAAGACCGGACAAGACCCAGACAAGACCGGACAAGACCCAGACAAGACCGGACAAGACCGGACAAGACCGGACAAGACCCAGACAAGTCCGGACAAGACCGGACAAGACCCAGACAAGACCGGACAAGACCGGACAAGACCCAGACAAGACCGGACAAGACCGGACAAGACCCAGACAAGACCGGACAAGACCCAGACAAGACCGGACAAGACCGGACAAGACCCAGACAAGACCGGACAAGACCGGACAAGACCCAGACAAGACAGGACAAGACCGGACAAGAACCAGACAAGACCGGACAAGACCCAGTCAAGACCCAGTCAAGACCGGACAAGACCGGACAAGACCCAGACAAGACGGACAAGACCGGACAAGACCCAGACAAGACCGGACAAGACCGGACAAGACCCAGACAAGACCGGACAAGACCGGACAAGACTGGACAAGACCCAGACAAGACCAGACAAGACCGGACAAGACCGGACAAGACCGGACAAGACCGTACAAGACCCAGACAAGACCGGACAAGACCCAGACAAGACCCGGACAAGACCGGACAAGACCGGACAAGACCCGGACAAGACCGGACAAGACCGGACGAGACCCAGACAAGACCGGACAAGACCGGACGAGACCCAGACCAGACCGGACAAGACCGGACAAGACCCAGACAACACCGGACAAGACCGGACAAGAACCAAACAAGACCGGACAAGACCCAGATAAGACCGGACAAGACCCAGACAAGACCGGACAAGACCGGACAAGACCCAGACAAGACCGGACAAGACCCAGACAAGACCGGACAAGACCGGACAAGACCGGACAAGACCGGACAAGACCCAGACAAGACAAGACCGGACAAGACCGGACAAGACCCAGTCAAGACCGGACAAGACCCAGACAACACCGGACAAGACCGGACAAGACCCAGACAAGACCGGACAAGACCGGACAAGACCCAGACAAGACCGGACAAGAACGGACAAGACCCAGACAAGACCGGACAAGACCGGACAAGACCGGACGAGACCCAGACAAGACCGGACAAGACCGGACGAGACCCAGATAAGACCGGACAAGACCGGACGAGACCCAGACAAGACCGGACAAGACCGGACGAGACCCAGACAAGACCGGACAAGACCGGACGAGACCCAGACAAGACCGGACAAGACCGGACGAGACCCAGACAAGATCGGACAAGACCGGACGAGACCCAGACAAGACCGGACAAGACCGGACGAGTCCCAGACATGACCGGACAAGACCGGACGAGACCCAGACAAGAACGGGCAAGACCGGACGAGACCGGACAAGACCCAGACAAGACCGGACAAGACCCAGACAAGACCGGACAAGACCGGACAAGACCCAGACGAGACCGGACAAGACCGGACAAGACCCAGACAAGACCGGACAAGACCGGACAAGTCCCAGACAAGAACGGACAAGACCGGACAAGACCCAGACAAGACCGGACAAGACCGGACAAGACCCAGCCAAGACTGGACAAGACCCAGACAAGACCGGACAAGACCGGACAAGACCCAAACAAGACGGGACAAGACCGGACAAGACCCAGACAAGACGGGATAAGACCGGACAAGACCCAGACAAGACCAGACAAGACCGGACAAGACCCAGACAAGACCGGACAAGACCGGACAAGACCCAGACAAGACCGGACAAGACCGGACAAGACCCAGACAAGACCGGACAAGACCGGACAAGACCCAGACAAGACCGGACAAGACCGGACAAGACCCAGACAAGACCGAACAAGACCCAGACAAGACCGGACAAGACCGGACAAGACCCAGACAAGATCGGACAAGACCGGACAAGACCGGACAAGACCCAGACAAGACCGAACAAGACCGGACAAGACCCAGACAAGACCGGACAAGACCGGACAAGACCCAGACAATACCGGACAAGACTGGACAAGACCCAGACAAGACCGGAAAAGAACGGACAAGACCCAGACAAGACCGGACAAGACCGGACAAGACCCAGACAAGACCGGACAAGACCCAGACAAGACCGGACAAGACCGGACAAGACGCAGACAAGATCGGACAAGACCGGACAAGACCCAGACAAGACCGGACAAGACCGGACAAGACCCAGACAAGACCGGACAAGACCCAGACAAGACCGGACAAGACCGGACAAGACGCAGACAAGACCGGACAAGACCGGACAAGACCCAGACAAGACCGGACAAGACCGGACAAGACCCAGACAAGACCGGACAAGACCGGACAAGACCCAGACAAGACCGGACAAGACCGGACAAGGCCCAGACAAGATCGGACAAGACCGGACAAGACCGGACGAGACCCAGACAAGACCGGACAAGACCGGACGAGACCCAGACAAGACCGGACAAGACCGGACAAGACCGGACAAGACCCAGACAAGACCGGACAAGACCGGACAAGACCGGACAAGACCCAGACAAGACCGGACAAGACCCAGACAAGAACCGTCAAGACCGGACAAGACCCAGACAAGACAAGACCGGACAAGACCGGACAAGACCCAGTCAAGACCGGACAAGACCCAGACAAGACCGGACAAGACCGGACAAGACCCAGACAAGACCGGACAAGACCGGACAAGACCCAGACAAGACCGGACAAGACCGGACAAGACCCTGACAAGACCGGACAAGACCGGACAAGAACCAGACAAGACCGGACAAGACCGGACAAGACCCAGACAAGACCGGACAAGACCGGACAAGACACAGACAAGAACCGTCAAGACCGGACAAGACCCAGACAAGACAAGACCGGACAAGACCGGACAAGACCCAGACAAGACCGGACAAGACCGGACAAGACACAGACAAGAACCGTCAAGACCGGACAAGACCCAGACAAGACAAGACCGGACAAGACCGGACAAGACCCAGTCAAGACCGGACAAGACCGGACAAGACCCAGACAAGACCGGACAAGACCGGACAAGACCCAGACAAGACCGGACAAGACCGGACAAGACGCAGACAAGACCGGACAAGACCGGACAAGACCCAGACAAGACCGGACAAGACCGGACAAGACCCAGACAAGACCGGACAAGACCGGACAAGACCCAGACAAGACCGGACAAGACCGGACAAGGCCCAGACAAGATCGGACAAGACCGGACAAGACCGGACAAGACCCAGACAAGACCGGACAAGACCGGACGAGACCCAGACAAGACCGGACAAGACCGGACAAGACCGGACAAGACCCAGACAAGACCGGACAAGACCGGACAAGACCGGACAAGACCCAGACAAGACCGGACAAGACCCAGACAAGAACCGTCAAGACCGGACAAGACCCAGACAAGACAAGACCGGACAAGACCGGACAAGACCCAGTCAAGACCGGACAAGACCCAGACAAGACCGGACAAGACCGGACAAGACCCAGACAAGACCGGACAAGACCGGACAAGACCCAGACAAGACCGGACAAGACCGGACAAGACCCTGACAAGACCGGACAAGACCGGACAAGAACCAGACAAGACCGGACAAGACCGGACAAGACCCAGACAAGACCGGACAAGACCGGACAAGACACAGACAAGACCGGACAAGACCGGACAAGACCCAGACAAGACCGGACAAGACCCAGACAAGACCGGACAAGACCGGACAAGACCGGACAAGACCCAGACAAGTCCGGACAAGACCGGACAAGACCCAGACAAGACCGGACAAGACCGGACAAGACCCAGACAAGACCGGACAAGACCGGACAAGACCCAGACAAGACCGGACAAGACCCAGACAAGACCGGACAAGACCGGACAAGACCCAGACAAGACCGGACAAGACCGGACAAGACCCAGACAAGACAGGACAAGACCGGACAAGAACCAGACAAGACCGGACAAGACCCAGTCAAGACCCAGTCAAGACCGGACAAGACCGGACAAGACCCAGACAAGACGGACAAGACCGGACAAGACCCAGACAAGACCCAGACAAGACCGGACAAGACCGGACAAGACCCAGACAAGACCGGACAAGACCGGACAAGACCCAGACAAGACCAGACAAGACCAGACAAGACCGGACAAGACCGGACAAGACCGGACAAGACCGTACAAGACCCAGACAAGACCGGACAAGACCCAGACAAGACCCGGACAAGACCGGACAAGACCGGACAAGACCCGGACAAGACCGGACAAGACCGGACGAGACCCAGACAAGACCGGACAAGACCGGACGAGACCCAGACAAGACCGGACAAGACCGGACAAGACCCAGACAACACCGGACAAGACCGGACAAGAACCAAACAAGACCGGACAAGACCCAGATAAGACCGGACAAGACCCAGACAAGACCGGACAAGACCGGACAAGACCCAGACAAGACCGGACAAGACCCAGACAAGACCGGACAAGACCGGACAAGACCGGACAAGACCGGACAAGACCCAGACAAGACAAGACCGGACAAGACCGGACAAGACCCAGTCAAGACCGGACAAGACCCAGACAACACCGGACAAGACCGGACAAGACCCAGACAAGACCGGACAAGACCGGACAAGACCCAGACAAGACCGGACAAGAACGGACAAGACCCAGACAAGACCGGACAAGACCGGACAAGACCGGACGAGACCCAGACAAGACCGGACAAGACCGGACGAGACCCAGATAAGACCGGACAAGACCGGACGAGACCCAGACAAGACCGGACAAGACCGGACGAGACCCAGACAAGACCGGACAAGACCGGACGAGACCCAGACAAGACCGGACAAGACCGGACGAGACCCAGACAAGATCGGACAAGACCGGACGAGACCCAGACAAGACCGGACAAGACCGGACGAGTCCCAGACATGACCGGACAAGACCGGACGAGACCCAGACAAGAACGGGCAAGACCGGACGAGACCGGACAAGACCCAGACAAGACCGGACAAGACCCAGACAAGACCGGACAAGACCGGACAAGACCCAGACGAGACCGGACAAGACCGGACAAGACCCAGACAAGACCGGACAAGACCGGACAAGTCCCAGACAAGAACGGACAAGACCGGACAAGACCCAGACAAGACCGGACAAGACCGGACAAGACCCAGCCAAGACCGGACAAGACCCAGACAAGACCGGACAAGACCGGACAAGACCCAAACAAGACGGGACAAGACCGGACAAGACCCAGACAAGACGGGATAAGACCGGACAAGACCCAGACAAGACCAGACAAGACCGGACAAGACCCAGACAAGACCGGACAAGACCGGACAAGACCCAGACAAGACCGGACAAGACCGGACAAGACCCAGACAAGACCGGACAAGACCGGACAAGACCCAGACAAGACCGAACAAGACCCAGACAAGACCGGACAAGACCGGACAAGACCCAGACAAGACCGGACAAGACCGGACAAGACCCAGACAAGACCGGACAAGACCGGACAAGACCCTGACAAGACCGGACAAGACCGGACAAGAACCAGACAAGACCGGACAAGACCGGACAAGACCCAGACAAGACCGGACAAGACCGGACAAGACACAGACAAGAACCGTCAAGACCGGACAAGACCCAGACAAGACAAGACCGGACAAGACCGGACAAGACCCAGACAAGACCGGACAAGACCGGACAAGACACAGACAAGAACCGTCAAGACCGGACAAGACCCAGACAAGACAAGACCGGACAAGACCGGACAAGACCCAGTCAAGACCGGACAAGACCGGACAAGACCCAGACAAGACCGGACAAGACCGGACAAGACCCAGACAAGACCGGACAAGACCGGACAAGACCCTGACAAGACCGGACAAGACCGGACAAGAACCAGACAAGACCGGACAAGACCGGACAAGACCGGACAAGACCCAGACAAGACCGGACAAGACCGGACAAGACCGGACAAGACACAGACAAGACCGGACAAGACCGGACAAGACCGGACAAGACACAGACAAGACCGGACAAGACCGGACAAGACCCAGACAAGACCGGACAAGACCCAGACAAGACCGGACAAGACCGGACAAGACCCAGACAAGACCGGACAAGACCGGACAAGACCCAGACAAGACCGGACAAGACCCAGACAAGACCGGACAAGACCGGACAAGACCCAGACAAGACCGGACAAGACCGGACAAGACCGGACAAGACCGGACAAGACCCAGACAAGACCGGACAAGACCGGACAAGACCGGACAAGACACAGACAAGACCGGACAAGACCGGACAAGACCCAGACAAGACCGGACAAGACCCAGACAAGACCGGACAAGACCGGACAAGACCGGACAAGACCCAGACAAGACCGGACAAGAACGGACAAGACCCAGACAAGACCGGACAAGACCGGACAAGACCCAGACAAGACCGGACAAGACCGGACAAGACCCAGACAAGACCGGACAAGACCCAGACAAGACCGGACAAGACCGGACAAGACCCAGACAAGACCGGACAAGACCGGACAAGACCCAGACAAGACAGGACAAGACCGGACAAGAACCAGACAAGACCGGACAAGACCGGACAAGACCCAGTCAAGACCGGACAAGACCGGACAAGACCCAGACAAGACCGGACAAGACCGGACAAGACCCAGACAAGACTGGACAAGACCGGACAAGACCCAGACAAGACCGGACAAGACCGGACAAGACCGGACAAGACCCAGACAAGACCAGACAAGACCGGACAAGACCGGACAAGACCGGACAAGACCGTACAAGACCCAGACAAGACCGGACAAGACCCAGACAAGACCCGGACGAGACCGGACAAGACCGGACAAGACCCGGACAAGACCGGACAAGACCGGACGAGACCCAGACAAGACCGGACAAGACCGGACGAGACCCAGACAAGACCGGACAAGACCGGACAAGACCCAGACAACACCGGACAAGACCGGACAAGAACCAAACAAGACCGGACAAGACCCAGATAAGACCGGACAAGACCCAGACAAGACCGGACAAGACCGGACAAGACCCAGACAAGACCCGGACAAGACCCAGACAAGACCGGACAAGACCGGACAAGACCGGACAAGACCCAGACAAGACCGGACAAGACCCAGACAAGACCGGACAAGACCGGACAAGACCCAGACAAGACAAGACCGGACAAGACCGGACAAGACCCAGTCAAGACCGGACAAGACCCAGACAAGACCGGACAAGACCGGACGAGACCCAGACAAGACCGGACAAGACCCAGACAAGAACCGTCAAGACCGGACAAGACCCAGACAAGACAAGACCGGACAAGACCGGACAAGACCCAGTCAAGACCGGACAAGACCCAGACAAGACCGGACAAGACCGGACAAGACCCAGACAAGACCGGACAAGACCGGACAAGACCCAGACAAGACCGGACAAGACCGGACAAGACCCTGACAAGACCGGACAAGACCGGACAAGACTCAGACAAGACCGGACAAGACCGGACAAGACCGGACAAGACGCAGACAAGACCGGACAAGACCGGACAAGACCCAGACAAGACCGGACAAGACCGGACAAGACCCAGACAAGACCGGACAAGACCGGACAAGACCCAGACAAGACCGGACAAGACCGGACAAGGCCCAGACAAGATCGGACAAGACCGGACAAGACCGGACGAGACCCAGACAAGACCGGACAAGACCGGACGAGACCCAGACAAGACCGGACAAGACCGGACAAGACCGGACAAGACCCAGACAAGACCGGACAAGACCGGACAAGACCGGACAAGACCCAGACAAGACCGGACAAGACCCAGACAAGAACCGTCAAGACCGGACAAGACCCAGACAAGACAAGACCGGACAAACCGGACAAGACCCAGTCAAGACCGGACAAGACCCAGACAAGACCGGACAAGACCGGACAAGACCCAGACAAGACCGGACAAGACCGGACAAGACCCAGACAAGACCGGACAAGACCGGACAAGACCCAGACAAGACCGGACAAGACCGGACAAGGCCCAGACAAGATCGGACAAGACCGGACAAGACCGGACGAGACCCAGACAAGACCGGACAAGACCGGACGAGACCCAGACAAGACCGGACAAGACCGGACAAGACCGGACAAGACCCAGACAAGACCGGACAAGACCGGACAAGACCGGACAAGACCCAGACAAGACCGGACAAGACCCAGACAAGAACCGTCAAGACCGGACAAGACCCAGACAAGACAAGACCGGACAAGACCGGACAAGACCCAGTCAAGACCGGACAAGACCCAGACAAGACCGGACAAGACCGGACAAGACCCAGACAAGACCGGACAAGACCGGACAAGACCCAGACAAGACCGGACAAGACCGGACAAGACCCTGACAAGACCGGACAAGACCGGACAAGAACCAGACAAGACCGGACAAGACCGGACAAGACCCAGACAAGACCGGACAAGACCGGACAAGACACAGACAAGAACCGTCAAGACCGGACAAGACCCAGACAAGACAAGACAGGACAAGACCGGACAAGACCCAGTCAAGACCGGACAAGACCCAGACAAGACCGGACAAGACCGGACAAGACCCAGACAAGACCGGACAAGACCGGACAAGAACCAGACAAGACCGGACAAGACCGGACAAGACCCTGACAAGACCGGACAAGACCGGACAAGATCCAGACAAGACCGGACAAGACCGGACAAGACCCAGACAAGACCGGACAAGACCGGACAAGACACAGACAAGACCGGACAAGACCGGACAAGACCCAGACAAGACCGGACAAGACCCAGACAAGATCGGACAAGACCGGACAAGATCGGACAAGACCCAGACAAGACCGGACAAGACCGGACAAGACCCAGACAAGACCGGACAAGACCGGACAAGACCCAGACAAGACCGGACAAGACCGGACAAGACCCAGACAAGACCGGACAAGACCCAGACAAGACCGGACAAGACCGGACAAGACCCAGACAAGACCGGACAAGACCGGACAAGACCCAGACAAGACAGGACAAGACCGGACAAGAACCAGACAAGACCGGACAAGACCCAGTCAAGACCCAGTCAAGACCGGACAAGACCGGACAAGACCCAGACAAGACCAGACAAGACCGGACAAGACCCAGACAAGACCGGACAAGACCGGACAAGACCCAGACAAGACCGGACAAGACCGGACAAGACCGGACAAGACCAAGACAAGACCAGACAAGACCGGACAAGACCGGACAAGACCGGACAAGACCGTACAAGACCCAGACAAGACCGGACAAGACCCAGACAAGACCCGGACAAGACCGGACAAGACCGGACAAGACCCGGACAAGACCGGACAAGACCGGACGAGACCCAGACAAGACCGGACAAGACCGGACGAGACCCAGACAAGACCGGACAAGACCGGACAAGACCCAGACAACACCGGACAAGACCGGACAAGAACCAAACAAGACCGGACAAGACCCAGATAAGACCGGACAAGACCCAGACAAGACCGGACAAGACCGGACAAGACCCAGACAAGACCGGACAAGACCCAGACAAGACCCAGACAAGACCGGACAAGACCGGACAAGACCCAGACAAGACCCAGACAAGACCGGACAAGACCCAGACAAGACCGGACAAGACCGGACAAGACCCAGACAAGACAAGACCGGACAAGACCGGACAAGACCCAGTCAAGACCGGACAAGACCCAGACAAGACCGGACAAGACCGGACGAGACCCAGACAAGACCGGACAAGACCGGACGAGACCCGGACAAGACCGGACAAGACCGGACAAGACCCAGACAAGACCGGACAAGACCGGACAAGACCCAGACAAGACCGGACAAGACCGGACAAGACCCAGACAAGACCGGACAAGAACGGACAAGACCCAGACAAGACCGGACAAGACCGGACAAGACCGGACGAGACCCAGACAAGACCGGACAAGACCGGACGAGACCCAGACAAGACCGGACAAGACCGGACGAGACCCAGACAAGACCGGACAAGACCGGACGAGACCCAGACAAGACCGGACAAGACCGGACGAGACCCAGACAAGACCGGACAAGACCGGACGAGACCCAGACAAGATCGGACAAGACCGGACGAGACCCAGACAAGACCGGACAAGACCGGACGAGTCCCAGACAAGACCGGACAAGACCGGACGAGACCCAGACAAGAACTGACAAGACCGGACGAGACCGGACAAGACCCAGACAAGACCGGACAAGACCCAGACAAGACCGGACAAGACCGGACAAGACCCAGACGAGACCGGACAAGACCGGACAAGACCCAGACAAGACCGGACAAGACCGGACAAGTCCCAGACAAGAACGGACAAGACCGGACAAGACCCAGACAAGACCGGACAAGACCGGACAAGACCCAGCCAAGACCGGACAAGACCCAGACAAGACCGGACAAGACCGGACAAGACCCAGACAAGACCGGACAAGACCGGACAAGACCCAGACAAGACGGGACAAGACCGGACAAGACCCAGACAAGACCAGACAAGACCGGACAAGACCCGGACAAGACCGGACAAGACCGGACAAGACCCAGACAAGACCGGACAAGACCGGACAAGACCCAGACAAGACCGGACAAGACCGGACAAGACCCAGACAAGACCGGACAAGACCGGACAAGACCCAGACAAGACCGAACAAGACCCAGACAAGACCGCACAAGACCGGACAAGACCCAGACAAGATCGGACAAGACCGGACAAGACCGGACAAGACCCAGACAAGACCGGACAAGACCCAGACAACACCGGACAAGACCGGACAAGACCGGACAAGACCCAGACAAGACCGGAAAAGACAGGACAAGACCCAGACAAGACCGGACAAGACTGGACAAGACCCAGACAAGACCGGACAAGACCCAGACAAGACCGGACAAGACCGGACAAGACCCAGACAAGACCGGACAAGACCGGACAAGACCCAGACAAGACCGGACAAGACCGGACAAGACCCAGACAAGACCGGACAAGACCGGACAAGACGCAGACAAGACCGGACAAGACCGGACAAGACCCAGACAAGACCGGACAAGACCGGACAAGACCCAGACAAGACCGGACAAGACCGGACAAGACCCAGACAAGACCGGACAAGACCGGACAAGACCCAGACAAGACCGGACAAGACCGGACAAGACCCAGACAAGACCGGACAAGACCCAGACAAGACCGGACAAGACCGGACAAGACCCAGACAAGACCGGACAAGACCGGACAAGACCCAGACAAGACAGGACAAGACCGGACAAGAACCAGACAAGACCGGACAAGACCCAGTCAAGACCCAGTCAAGACCGGACAAGACCGGACAAGACCCAGACAAGACCAGACAAGACCGGACAAGACCCAGACAAGACCGGACAAGACCGGACAAGACCCAGACAAGACCGGACAAGACCGGACAAGACCGGACAAGACCAAGACAAGACCAGACAAGACCGGACAAGACCGGACAAGACCGGACAAGACCGTACAAGACCCAGACAAGACCGGACAAGACCCAGACAAGACCCGGACAAGACCGGACAAGACCGGACAAGACCCGGACAAGACCGGACAAGACCGGACGAGACCCAGACAAGACCGGACAAGACCGGACGAGACCCAGACAAGACCGGACAAGACCGGACAAGACCCAGACAACACCGGACAAGACCGGACAAGAACCAAACAAGACCGGACAAGACCCAGATAAGACCGGACAAGACCCAGACAAGACCGGACAAGACCGGACAAGACCCAGACAAGACCGGACAAGACCCAGACAAGACCCAGACAAGACCGGACAAGACCGGACAAGACCGGACAAGACCCAGACAAGACCGGACAAGACCCAGACAAGACCGGACAAGACCGGACAAGACCCAGACAAGACAAGACCGGACAAGACCGGACAAGACCCAGTCAAGACCGGACAAGACCCAGACAAGACCGGACAAGACCGGACGAGACCCAGACAAGACCGGACAAGACCGGACGAGACCCGGACAAGACCGGACAAGACCGGACAAGACCCAGACAAGACCGGACAAGACCGGACAAGACCCAGACAAGACCGGACAAGACCGGACAAGACCCAGACAAGACCGGACAAGAACGGACAAGACCCAGACAAGACCGGACAAGACCGGACAAGACCGGACGAGACCCAGACAAGACCGGACAAGACCGGACGAGACCCAGACAAGACCGGACAAGACCGGACGAGACCCAGACAAGACCGGACAAGACCGGACGAGACCCAGACAAGACCGGACAAGACCGGACGAGACCCAGACAAGACCGGACGAGACCCAGACAAGATCGGACAAGACCGGACGAGACCCAGACAAGACCGGACAAGACCGGACGAGTCCCAGACAAGACCGGACAAGACCGGACGAGACCCAGACAAGAACTGACAAGACCGGACGAGACCGGACAAGACCCAGACAAGACCGGACAAGACCCAGACAAGACCGGACAAGACCGGACAAGACCCAGACGAGACCGGACAAGACCGGACAAGACCCAGACAAGACCGGACAAGACCGGACAAGTCCCAGACAAGAACGGACAAGACCGGACAAGACCCAGACAAGACCGGACAAGACCGGACAAGACCCAGCCAAGACCGGACAAGACCCAGACAAGACCGGACAAGACCGGACAAGACCCAGACAAGACCGGACAAGACCGGACAAGACCCAGACAAGACGGGACAAGACCGGACAAGACCCAGACAAGACCAGACAAGACCGGACAAGACCCGGACAAGACCGGACAAGACCGGACAAGACCCAGACAAGACCGGACAAGACCGGACAAGACCCAGACAAGACCGGACAAGACCGGACAAGACCCAGACAAGACCGGACAAGACCGGACAAGACCCAGACAAGACCGAACAAGACCCAGACAAGACCGGACAAGACCGGACAAGACCCAGACAAGATCGGACAAGACCGGACAAGACCGGACAAGACCCAGACAAGACCGGACAAGACCCAGACAACACCGGACAAGACCGGACAAGACCGGACAAGACCCAGACAAGACCGGAAAAGACAGGACAAGACCCAGACAAGACCGGACAAGACTGGACAAGACCCAGACAAGACCGGACAAGACCCAGACAAGACCGGACAAGACCGGACAAGACCCAGACAAGACCGGACAAGACCGGACAAGACCCAGACAAGACCGGACAAGACCGGACAAGACCCAGACAAGACCGGACAAGACCGGACAAGACGCAGACAAGACCGGACAAGACCGGACAAGACCCAGACAAGACCGGACAAGACCGGACAAGACCCAGACAAGACCGGACAAGACCCAGACAAGACGCAGACAAGACCGGACAAGACCGGACAAGACCCAGACAAGACCGGACAAGACCGGACAAGACCGGACAAGACTGGACAAGACCCAGACAAGACGGGACAAGACCGGACAAGACCCAGACAAGACCGGACAAGACCCAGTCAAGACCCGGACAAGACCGGACAAGACCGGACAAGGCCCAGACAAGATCGGACAAGACCGGACAAGACCGGACGAGACCCAGACAAGACCGGACTTGACCGGACGAGACCCAGACAAGACCGGACAAGACCGGACAAGACCGGACAAGACCCAGACAAGACCGGACAAGACCGGACAAGACCGGACAAGACCCAGACAAGACCGGACAAGACCCAGACAAGAACCGTCAAGACCGGACAAGACCCAGACAAGACAAGACCGGACAAGACCGGACAAGACCCAGTCAAGACCGGACAAGACCCAGACAAGACCGGACAAGACCGGACAAGACCCAGACAAGACCGGACAAGACCGGACAAGACCCAGACAAGACCGGACAAGACCGGACAAGACCCTGACAAGACCGGACAAGACCGGACAAGAACCAGACAAGACCGCACAAGACCGGACAAGACCCAGACAAGACCGGACAAGACCGGACAAGACCCAGACAAGACCGGACAAGACCGGACAAGACAGGACAAGACCCAGACAAGACCGGACAAGACCGGACAAGACCCAGACAAGACCGGACAAGACCGGACAAGACCCAGACAAGACCGGACAAGACCCAGACAAGACCGGACAAGACCCAGACAAGACAGGACAAGACCGGACAAGAACCAGACAAGACCGGACAAGACCCAGTCAAGACCCAGTCAAGACCGGACAAGACCGGACAAGACCCAGACAAGACCGGACAAGACCGGACAAGACCGGACAAGACCGGACAAGACCGTACAAGACCCAGACAAGACCGGACAAGACCCAGACAAGACCCGGACAAGACCGGACAAGACCGGACAAGACCCGGACAAGACCGGACAAGACCGGACGAGACCCAGACAAGACCGGACAAGACCGGACGAGACCCAGACAAGACCGGACAAGACCGGACAAGACCCAGACAAAACCGGACAAGACCGGACAAGAACCAAACAAGACCGGACAAGACCCAGACAAGACCGGACAAGACCCATACAAGACCGGACAAGACCGGACAAGACACAGACAAGACCGGACAAGACCGAACAAGACCGGACAAGACCCAGACTAGACCGGACAAGACCGGACAAGACCCAGACAAGAAGGGACAAGACCCAGACAAGACCGGAGAAGACCGGACAAGACCCAGACAAGGCCGGACAAGACCGGACAAGACACAGACAAGACCGGACAAACCGGACAAGACCCAGACAAAACCGGACAAGACCGGACAAGAACCAAACAAGACCGGACAAGACCCAGATAAGACCGGACAAGACCCAGACAAGACCGGACAAGACCGGACAAGACCCAGACAAGACCAGACAAGACCCAGACAAGACCGGACAAGACCGGACAAGACCGGACAAGACCGGAAAAGACCCAGACAAGACCGGACAAGACCCAGACAAGACCGGACAAGACCGGACAAGACCCAGACAAGACCCAGACAAGACCGGACAAGACCGGACAAGACCCAGACAAGACCGGACAAGACCGGACAAGACCCAGACAAGACCGGACAAGACCGGACAAGACCCAGACAAGACCGGACAAGACCGGACAAGACGCAGACAAGACCGGACAAGACCGGACAAGACCCAGACAAGACCGGACAAGACCGGACAAGACCCAGACAAGACCGGACAAGACCCAGACAAGACGCAGACAAGACCGGACAAGACCGGACAAGACCCAGACAAGACCGGACAAGACCGGACAAGACCGGACAAGACTGGACAAGACCCAGACAAGACGGGACAAGACCGGACAAGACCCAGACAAGACCGGACAAGACCCAGTCAAGACCCGGACAAGACCGGACAAGACCGGACAAAGCCCAGACAAGATCGGACAAGACCGGACAAGACCGGACGAGACCCAGACAAGACCGGACTTGACCGGACGAGACCCAGACAAGACCGGACAAGACCGGACAAGACCGGACAAGACCCAGACAAGACCGGACAAGACCGGACAAGACCGGACAAGACCCAGACAAGACCGGACAAGACCCAGACAAGAACCGTCAAGACCGGACAAGACCCAGACAAGACAAGACCGGACAAGACCGGACAAGACCCAGTCAAGACCGGACAAGACCCAGACAAGACCGGACAAGACCGGACAAGACCCAGACAAGACCGGACAAGACCGGACAAGACCCAGACAAGACCGGACAAGACCGGACAAGACCCTGACAAGACCGGACAAGACCGGACAAGAACCAGACAAGACCGCACAAGACCGGACAAGACCCAGACAAGACCGGACAAGACTGGACAAGACACAGACAAGACCGGACAAGACCGGACAAGACCCAGACAAGACCGGACAAGACCCAGACAAGACCGGACAAGACCGGACAAGACCGGACAAGACCCAGACAAGACCGGACAAGAACCAGACAAGACCGGACAAGACCGGACAAGACAGGACAAGACCCAGACAAGACCGGACAAGACCGGACAAGACCCAGACAAGACCGGACAAGACCGGACAAGACCCAGACAAGACCGGACAAGACCCAGACAAGACCGGACAAGACCGGACAAGACTGGACAAGACCCAGACAAGACAGGACAAGAACGGACAAGAACCAGACAAGACCGGACAAGACCCAGTCAAGACCCAGTCAAGACCGGACAAGACCGGACAAGACCCAGACAAGACCGGACAAGACCGGACAAGACCCAGACAAGACCGGACAAGAACGGACAAGACCCAGACAAGACCGGACAAGACCGGACAAGACCGGACAAGACCCAGACAAGACCAGACAAGACCGGACAAGACCGGACAAGACCGGACAAGACCGTACAAGACCCAGACAAGACCGGACAAGACCCAGACAAGACCCGGACAAGACCGGACAAGACCGGACAAGACCCGGACAAGACCGGACAAGACCGGACGAGACCCAGACAAGACCGGACAAGACCGGACGAGACCCAGACAAGACCGGACAAGACCGGACAAGACCCAGACAAAACCGGACAAGACCGGACAAGAACCAAACAAGACCGGACAAGACCCAGACAAGACCGGACAAGACCCATACAAGACCGGACAAGACCGGACAAGACCCAGACAAGACCGGACAAGACCGAACAAGACCGGACAAGACCCAGACAAGACCGGACAAGACCGGACAAGACCCAGACAAGAAGGGACAAGACCCAGACAAGACCGGAGAAGACCGGACAAGACCCAGACAAGGCCGGACAAGACCGGACAAGACACAGACAAGACCGGACAAACCGGACAAGACCCAGACAAAACCGGACAAGACCGGACAAGAACCAAACAAGACCGGACAAGACCCAGATAAGACCGGACAAGACCCAGACAAGACCGGACAAGACCCAGACAAGACCAGACAAGACCCAGACAAGACCGGACAAGACCGGACAAGACCGGACAAGACCGGACAAGACCCAGACAAGACCGGACAAGACCCAGACAAGACCGGACAAGACCGGACAAGACCCAGACAAGACCCAGACAAGACCGGACAAGACCGGACAAGACCCAGACAAGACCGGACAAGACCGGACAAGACCCAGACAAGACCGGACAAGACCCAGACAAGACTGGACAAGACCGGACAAGACACAGACAAGACCGGACAAGACCGGACAAGACCCAGACAAGACCGGACAAGACCCAGACAAGACCGGACAAGACCGGACAAGACCCAGACAAGACCGGAAAAGACCGGACAAGACCCAGACAAGACCGGACAAGACCGGTCAAGACCCAGACAAGACCGGACAAGACCCAAACAAGACCGGACAAGACCCAGACAAGACCGGACAAGACCGGACAAGACCCAGACAACACCGGACAAGACCGGACAATACCCAGACAACACCGGACAAGACCGGACAAGACCCAGACAACACCGGACAAGACCTGACAAGACCCAGACAAGACCGGACAAGACCCATACAAGACCGGACAAGACCGGACAAGACCCAGACAAGACCGGACAAGACCCAGACAAGACCGGACAAGACCCAGACAAGACCGGACAAGACCGGACAAGGCCCGGACAAGAACGGACAAGACCCAGACAAGACCGGACAAGACCAGACAAGACCGGACAAGACCGGACAAGACCCAGACAAGACAGGACAAGACCGGACAAGACCCAGACAAGACCGGACAAGACCGGACAAGACCCAGACAAGACCGGACAAGACCGGACAAGACCCAGACAAGACCGGACAAGACCGGACAAGACCCAGACAAGACCGGACAAGACCGGACAAGACCCAGACAAGAACGGACAAGACCGGACAAGACCGGACAAGACCCAGACAAGACCGGACAAGACCGGACTAGACCCAGACAAGACCGGACAAGACCCAGACAAGACCGGACAAGACCGGACAAGACCCAGACAAGACCGGACAAGACCCATACAAGACCGGACAAGACCGGACAAGACCCAGACAAGACCGGACAAGACCGAACAAGACCGGACAAGACCCAGACAAGACCGGACAAGACCGGACAAGACCCAGACAAGAAGGGACAAGACCCAGACAAGACCGGAGAAGACCGGACAAGACCCAGACAAGGCCGGACAAGACCGGACAAGACACAGACAAGACCGGACAAGACCGGACAAGACCCAGACAAGATCGGACAAGACCGGACAAGACCGGACGAGACCCAGTCAAGACCGGACAAGACCGGACGAGATCCAGACAAGACCGGACAAGACCGGACAAGACCGGACAAGACCGGACAAGACCGGACAAGACAGGACAAGACCCGGACAAGACCGGACAAGACCGGACAAGACCCGGACAAGACCGGACAAGACCCAGACAAGACCAGACAAGACCGGACAAGACCCAGACAAGACCGGACAAGACCGGACAAGACCGGACAAGACCCAGACAAGACCGGACAAGACCGGACAAGACCCATATAAGACCGGACAAGACCCAGACAAGACCGGACAAGACCGGACAAGACCCAGACAAGACCGGACAAGACCCAGACAAGACCGGACAAGACCGGACAAGACCGGACGAGACCCAGACAAGACCGGACAAGACCGGACAAGACCGGACAAGACCGGACAAGACCGGACAAGACCGGACAAGACCCGGACAAGACCGGACAAGACCGGACAAGACCGGACAAGACCCGGACAAGACCGGACAAGACCCAGACAAGACCGGACAAGACCGGACAAGACCCAGAAAAGACCGGACAAGACCGGACAAGACCCAGACAAGACCGGACAAGACCCACATAAGACCGGACAAGACCCAGACAAGACCGGACAAGACCGGACAAGACCCAGACAAGACCGGACAAGACCCAGACAAGACCGGACAAGACCCAGACAAGACCGGACAAGACCCAGACAAGAACGGACAAGACCGGACAAGACCCAGACAAGACAAGACCGGACAAGACCGGACAAGACCCAGTCAAGACCGGATAAGACCCAGACAAGACCGGACAAGTCCGGACAAGACCCAGACAAGACCGGACAAGACCGGACAAGACCCAGACAAGACCGGACAAGACCGGACAAGACCCTGACAAGACCGGACAAGACCCTGACAAGACCGGACAAGACCGGACAGGAACCAGACAAGACCGGACAAGACCGGACAAGACCCAGACAAGACCGGACAAGACCGGACAAGACCCAGACAAGACGGGACAAGACCGGACAAGACACAGACAAGACCGGACAAGACCGGACAAGACCGGACAAGACCCAGACAAGACCGGACAAGACCGGACAAGACCCATATAAGACCGGACAAGACCCAGACAAGACCGGACAAGACCGGACAAGACCCAGACAAGACCGGACAAGACCCAGACAAGACCGGACAAGACCGGACAAGACCGGACGAGACCCAGACAAGACCGGACAAGACCGGACAAGACCGGACAAGACCGGACAAGACCGGACAAGACCGGACAAGACCGGACAAGACCCGGACAAGACCGGACAAGACCGGACAAGACCGGACAAGACCCGGACAAGACCGGACAAGACCCAGACAAGACCGGACAAGATCGGACAAGACCCAGAAAAGACCGGACAAGACCGGACAAGACCCAGACAAGACCGGACAAGACCCACATAAGACCGGACAAGACCCAGACAAGACCGGACAAGACCGGACAAGACCCAGACAAGACCGGACAAGACCCAGACAAGACCGGACAAGACCCAGACAAGACCGGACAAGACCCAGACAAGAACGGACAAGACCGGACAAGACCCAGACAAGACAAGACCGGACAAGACCGGACAAGACCCAGTCAAGACCGGATAAGACCCAGACAAGACCGGACAAGTCCGGACAAGACCCAGACAAGACCGGACAAGACCGGACAAGACCCGGACAAGACCCAGACAAGACCGGACAAGACCCAGACAAGACAAGACCGGACAAGACCGGACAAGACCCTGACAAGACCGGACAAGACCCTGACAAGACCGGACAAGACCGGACAGGAACCAGACAAGACCGGACAAGACCGGACAAGACCCAGACAAGACCGGACAAGACCGGACAAGACCCAGACAAGACGGGACAAGACCGGACAAGACACAGACAAGACCGGACAAGACCGGACAAGACCCAGACAAGACCGGACAAGACCGGACAAGACCCAGACAAGACCGGACAAGACCGGACAAGACCCAGACAAGACCGGACAAGACCGGACAAGACCCAGACAAGATCGGACAAGACCGGACAAGACCGGACAAGACCCAGACAAGACCGGACAAGACCCAGACAACACCGGACAAGACCGGACAAGACCCAGACAATACCGGACAAGACCGGACAAGACCCACATAAGACCGGACAAGACCCAGACAAGACCGGACAAGACCGGACAAGACCCAGACAAGACCGGACAAGACCCAGACAAGACCGGACAAGACCCAGACAAGACCGGACAAGACCCAGACAAGAACGGACAAGACCGGACAAGACCCAGACAAGACAAGACCGGACAAGACCCACATAAGACCGGACAAGACCCGGACAAGACCGGACAAGACCCAGACAAGACCGTACAAGACCCAGAAAAGACCGGACAAGACCGGACAAGACCCAGACAAGACCGGACAAGACCGGACAAGACCCAGACAAGACCGGACAAGACCGGACAAGACCCAGACAAGACCGGACAAGACCGGACAAGACCCAGACAAGATCGGACAAGACCGGACAAGACCCAGACAAGACCGGAAAAGACCGGACAAGACCCAGACAAGACCGGACAAGACCGGACAAGACCCAGACAAGACCGGACAAGACCCAAACAAGACCGGACAAGACCGGACAAGACCCAGACAAGACCGGACAAGACCGGACAAGACCCAGACAACACCGGACAACACCGGACAATACCCAGACAACACCGGACAAGACCGGACAAGACCCAGACAACACCGGACAAGACCTGACAAGACCCAGACAAGACCGGACAAGACCCAGACAAGACCGGACAAGACCGGACAAGACCCAGACAAGACCGGACAAGACCCAGACAAGACCGGACAAGACCCAGACAAGACCGGACAAGACCGGACAAGGCCCGGACAAGAACGGACAAGACCCAGACAAGACCGGACAAGACCAGACAAGACCGGACAAGACCGGACAAGACCCAGACAAGACCGGACAAGACCGGACAAGACCCAGACAAGACCGGACAAGACCGGACAAGACCCAGACAAGACCGGACAAGACCGGACAAGACCACAAGACCGGACAAGACCCAGACAAGACCGGACAAGACCGGACAAGACCCAGACAAGACCGGACAAGACCCATACAAGACCGGACAAGACCGGACAAGACCCAGACAAGACCGGACAAGACCGGACAAGACCCAGACAAGACCGGACAAGACCCAGACAAGACCGGACAAGACCCACATAAGACCGGACAAGACCCAGACAAGACCGGAGAAGACCGGACAAGACCCAGACAAGACCGGACAAGACCCAGACAAGACCGGACAAGACCCAGACAAGACCGGACAAGACCGGACAAGACAGGACAAGACCCAGACAAGACCGGACAAGACCCTGACAAGAACGGACAAGACCGGACAAGACCCAGACAAGACAAGACCGGACAAGACCGGACACGACCCAGTCAAGACCGGACAAGACCCAGACAAGACTGGACAAGACCGGACAAGACCCAGACAAGACCGGACAAGACCGGACAAGACCCAGACAAGACCGGACAAGACCGGACAAGACCCTGACAAGACCGGACAAGACCGGACAAGAACCAGACAAGACCGGACAAGACCGGACAAGACCCAGACAAGACCGGACAAGACCGCACAAGACCCAGACAAGACCGGACAAGACCGGACAAGACCCAGACAAGACCGGACAAGACCGGACAAGACCCAGACAAGACCGGACAAGACCGGACAAGACCCAGACAAGACCGGACAAGACCGGACAAGACCGGACAAGACCCAGAAAAGAACGGACAAGACCGGACAAGACCCAGACAAGACCGGACAAGACCCACATAAGACCGGACAAGACCCAGACAAGACCGGACAAGACCGGACAAGACCCAGACAAGACCGGACAAGACCCAGACAAGACCGGACAAGACCCAGACAAGACCGGACAAGACCCAGACAAGAACGGACAAGACCGGACAAGACCCAGACAAGACAAGACCGGACAAGACCCACATAAGACCGGACAAGACCCGGACAAGACCGGACAAGACCCAGACAAGACCGTACAAGACCCAGAAAAGACCGGACAAGACCGGACAAGACCCAGACAAGACCGGACAAGACCGGACAAGACCCAGACAAGACCGGACAAGACCGGACAAGACCCAGACAAGACCGGACAAGACCGGACAAGACCCAGACAAGATCGGACAAGACCGGACAAGACCCAGACAAGACCGGAAAAGACCGGACAAGACCCAGACAAGACCGGACAAGACCGGACAAGACCCAGACAAGACCGGACAAGACCCAAACAAGACCGGACAAGACCGGACAAGACCCAGACAAGACCGGACAAGACCGGACAAGACCCAGACAACACCGGACAACACCGGACAATACCCAGACAACACCGGACAAGACCGGACAAGACCCAGACAACACCGGACAAGACCTGACAAGACCCAGACAAGACCGGACAAGACCCAGACAAGACCGGACAAGACCGGACAAGACCCAGACAAGACCGGACAAGACCCAGACAAGACCGGACAAGACCCAGACAAGACCGGACAAGACCGGACAAGGCCCGGACAAGAACGGACAAGACCCAGACAAGACCGGACAAGACCAGACAAGACCGGACAAGACCGGACAAGACCCAGACAAGACCGGACAAGACCGGACAAGACCCAGACAAGACCGGACAAGACCGGACAAGACCCAGACAAGACCGGACAAGACCGGACAAGACCACAAGACCGGACAAGACCCAGACAAGACCGGACAAGACCGGACAAGACCCAGACAAGACCGGACAAGACCCATACAAGACCGGACAAGACCGGACAAGACCCAGACAAGACCGGACAAGACCGAACAAGACCGGACAAGACCCAGACAAGACCGGACAAGACCGGACAAGACCCAGACAAGAAGGGACAAGACCCAGACAAGACCGGAGAAGACCGGACAAGACCCAGACAAGGCCGGACAAGACCGGACAAGACACAGACAAGACCGGACAAGACCGGACAAGACCCAGACAAGATCGGACAAGACCGGACAAGACCGGACGAGACCCAGACAAGACCGGACAAGACCGGACGAGATCCAGACAAGACCGGACAAGACCGGACAAGACCGGACAAGACCGGACAAGACCGGACAAGACAGGACAAGACCCGGACAAGACCGGACAAGACCGGACAAGACCCGGACAAGACCGGACAAGACCCAGACAAGACCGGACAAGACCGGACAAGACCCAGACAAGACCGGACAAGACCGGACAAGACCCACATAAGACCGGACAAGACCCAGACAAGACCGGACAAGACCGGACAAGACCCAGACAAGACCGGACAAGACCCAGACAAGACCGGACAAGACCGGACAAGACCCAGACAAGAAGGGACAAGACCCAGACAAGACCGGAGAAGACCGGACAAGACCCAGACAAGGCCGGACAAGACCGGACAAGACACAGACAAGACCGGACAAGACCGGACAAGACCCAGACAAGATCGGACAAGACCGGACAAGACCGGACGAGACCCAGACAAGACCGGACAAGACCGGACGAGATCCAGACAAGACCGGACAAGACCGGACAAGACCGGACAAGACCGGACAAGACCGGACAAGACCGGACAAGACAGGACAAGACCCGGACAAGACCGGACAAGACCGGACAAGACCCGGACAAGACCGGACAAGACCCAGACAAGACCGGACAAGACCGGACAAGACCGGACAAGACCCAGACAAGACCGGACAAGACCGGACAAGACCCAGACAAGACCGGACAAGACCGGACAAGACCCACATAAGACCGGACAAGACCCAGACAAGACCGGACAAGACCGGACAAGACCCAGACAAGACCGGACAAGACCCAGACAAGACCGGACAAGACCGGACAAGACCGGACGAGACCCAGACAAGACCGGACAAGACCGGACAAGACCGGACAAGAACGGACAAGACCCGGACAAGACCGGACAAGACCGGACAAGACCGGACAAGACCCGGACAAGACCGGACAAGACCCAGACAAGACCGGACAAGACCGGACAAGACCCAGAAAAGACCGGACAAGACCGGACAACACCCAGACAAGACCGGACAAGACCCACATAAGACCGGACAAGACCCAGACAAGACCGGACAAGACCCAGACAAGACCGGACAAGACCCAGACAAGACCGGACAAGACCCAGACAAGACCGGACAAGACCCAGACAAGAACGGACAAGACCGGACAAGACCCAGACAAGACAAGACCGGACAAGACCGGACAAGACCCAGTCAAGACCGGACAAGACCCAGACAAGACCGGACAAGTCCGGACAAGACCCAGACAAGACCGGACAAGACCGGACAAGACCCAGACAAGACCGGACAAGACCGGACAAGACCCTGACAAGACCGGACAAGACCGGACAAGAACCAGACAAGACCGGACAAGACCGGACAAGACCCAGACAAGACCGGACAAGACCGGATAAGACCCAGACAAGACCGGACAAGACCGGACAAGACCCAGACAAGACCGGACAAGACCGGACAAGACCCAGACAAGACCGGACAAGACCGGACAAGACCCAGACAAGACCGGACAAGACCGGACAAGACCCAGACAAGATCGGACAAGACCGGACAAGACCAGACAAGACCCAGACAAGACCGGACAAGACCCAGACAACACCGGACAAGACCGGACAAGACCGGACAAGACCCAGACAATACCGGACAAGACCGGACAAGACCCAGACAAGACCGGACAAGACCCAGACAAGACCCGGACAAGACCGGACAAGACCCAGACAAGACCGGACAAGACCGGACAAGACACAGACAAGACCGGAAAAGACTGGACAAGACCCAGACAAGACCGGACAAGACCGGACAAGACCCAGACAAGACCGGACAAGACCCAGACAAGACCGGACAAGACCGGACAAGACCCAGACAAGACCGGACAAGACCGGACAAGACCCAGACAAGACCGGACAAGACCGGACAAGACCCAGACAAGACCGGACAAGACCGGACAAGACCCAGACAAGACCGGACAAGACCGGACAAGACCCAGACAAGTTCGGACAATACCGGACAAGACCGGACGAGACCCAGACAAGACCGGACAAGACCGGACGAGACCCAGACAAGACCGGACAAGACCGGACAAGACCCGGACAAGACAGGACAAGACTGTACAAGACCGGACAAGACCCGGACAAGACCGGACAAGACCCAGACAAGACCGTACAAGACCGGACAAGACCCAGAAAAGACCGGACAAGACCGGACAAGACCCAGACAAGACCGGACAAGACCCAGACAAGAACGGACAAGACCCACATGAGACCGGACAAGACCCAGACAAGACCGGAGAAGACCGGACAAGACCCAGACAAGACCGGACAAGACCGGACAAGACCGGACAAGACCGGACAAGACCCAGACAAGTTCGGACAATACCGGACAAGACCGGACGAGACCCAGACAAGACCGGACAAGACCGGACGAGACCCAGACAAGACCGGACAAGACCGGACAAGACCGGACAAGACCGGACAAGACCCGGACAAGACAGGACAAGACCGGACAAGACCGGACAAGACCCGGACAAGACCGGACAAGACCCAGACAAGACCGTACAAGACCGGACGAGACCCAGACAAGACCGGACAAGACCGGACGAGACCCAGACAAGACCGGACAAGACCGGACAAGACCGGACAAGACCGGACAAGACCCGGACAAGACAGGACAAGACCGGACAAGACCGGACAAGACCCGGACAAGACCGGACAAGACCCAGACAAGACCGTACAAGACCGGACAAGACCCAGAAAAGACCGGACAAGACCGGACAAGACCCAGACAAGACCGGACAAGACCCAGACAAGACCGGACAAGACCCACATAAGACCGGACAAGACCCAGACAAGACCGGAGAAGACCGGACAAGACCCAGACAAGACCGGACAAGACCGGACAAGACCGGACAAGACCGGACAAGACCCGGACAAGACCGGACAAGACCGGACAAGACCGGACAAGACCCGGACAAGACCGGACAAGACCCAGACAAGACCGGACAAGACCGGACAAGACCCAGAAAAGACCGGACAAGACCGGACAAGACCCAGACAAGACCGGACAAGACCCACATAAGACCGGACAAGACCCAGACAAGACCGGACAAGACCGGACAAGACCCAGACAAGACCGGACAAGACCCAGACAAGACCGGACAAGACCCAGACAAGACCGGACAAGACCCAGACAAGACCGGACAAGACCCAGACAAGAACGGACAAGACCGGACAAGACCCAGAAAAGACAAGACCGGACAAGACCGGACAAGACCCAGTCAAGACCGGACAAGACCCAGACAAGACCGGACAAGTCCGGACAAGACCCAGACAAGACCGGACAAGACCGGACAAGACCCTGACAAGACCGGACAAGACCGGACAAGAACCAGACAAGACCGGACAAGACCGGACAAGACCGGACAAGACCCAGACAAGACCGGACAAGACCGGACAAGACCCAGATAAGACGGGACAAGACCGGACAAGACCCAGACAAGACGGGACAAGACCGGACAAGACCCAGACAAGACCAGACAAGACCGGACAAGACCCAGACAAGACCGGACAAGACCGGACAAGACCCAGACAAGACCGCACAAGACCCAGACAAGACCGGACAAGACCGGACAAGACCCAGACAAGACCGGACAAGACCGGACAAGACCCAGACAAGACCGGACAAGACCGGACAAGACCCAGAAAAGACCGGACAAGACCGGACAAGACCCAGACAAGACCGGACAAGACCCACATAAGACCGGACAAGACCCAGACAAGACCGGACAAGACCGGACAAGACCCAGACAAGACCGGACAAGACCCAGACAAGACCGGACAAGACCCAGACAAGACCGGACAAGACCCAGACAAGAACGGACAAGACCGGATAAGACCCAGACAAGACAAGACCGGACAAGACCGGACAAGACCCAGTCAAGACCGGACAAGACCCAGACAAGACCGGACAAGTCCGGACAAGACCCAGACAAGACCGGACAAGACCGGACAAGACCCAGACAAGACCGGACAAGACCGGACAAGACCCAGACAAGACCGGACAAGACCGGACAAGAACCAGACAAGACCGGACAAGACCGGACAAGTCCCAGACAAGACCGGACAAGACCGGACAAGACCCAGACAAGACCGGACAAGACCGGACAAGACCCAGACAAGACCGGACAAGACCGGACAAGACCCAGACAAGACCGGACAAGACCGGACAAGACCCAGACAAGACCAGACAAGACCGGACAAGACCCAGACAAGACCGGACAAGACCGGAGAAGACCCAGACAAGACCGGACAAGACCGGACAAGACCAAGACAAGACCGGACAAGACCGGACAAGACCCAGACAAGATCGGACAAGTCCGGACAAGACCGGACGAGACCCAGACAAGACCGGACAAGACCGGACGAGACCCAGACAAAACCGGACAAGACCGGACAAGACCGGACAAGACCGGACAAGACCGGACAAGACCGGACAAGACCCGGACAAGACCGGACAAGACCGGACAAGTCCCAGACAAGACCGGACAAGACCGGACAAGACCCAGACAAGACCGGACAAGACCGGACAAGACCCAGACAAGACCGGACAAGACCGGACAAGACCCAGACAAGACCGGACAAGACCGGACAAGACCCAGACAAGACCAGACAAGACCGGACAAGACCCAGACAAGACCGGACAAGACCGGAGAAGACCCAGACAAGACCGGACAAGACCGGACAAGACCAAGACAAGACCGGACAAGACCCAGACAAGACCGGACAAGACCCAGACAAGACCGGACAAGACCCAGACAAGACCGGACAAGACCCAGACAAGACCGGACAAGACCCAGACAAGAACGGACAAGACCGGACAAGACCCAGACAAGACAAGACCGGACAAGACCGGACAAGACCCAGTCAAGACCGGACAAGACCCAGACAAGACCGGACAAGTCCGGACAAGACCCAGACAAGACCGGACAAGACCCAGACAAGACCGGACAAGACCGGACAAGACCCTGACAAGACCGGACAAGACCGGACAAGAACCAGACAAGACCGGACAAGACCGGACAAGACCCAGACAAGACCGGACAAGACCGGACAAGACCCAGACAAGACGGGACAAGACCGGACAAGACCCAGACAAGACGGGACAAGACCGGACAAGACCCAGACAAGACCAGACAAGACCGGACAAGACCCAGACAAGACCGGACAAGACCGGACAAGACCCAGACAAGACCGCACAAGACCCAGACAAGACCGGACAAGACCGGACAAGACCGGACAAGACCGGACAAGACCCAGACAAGACCGGACAAGACCGGACAAGACCCAGACAAGACCGGACAAGACCGGACAAGACCGGACAAGACCCAGAAAAGACCGGAAAAGACCGGACAAGACCCAGACAAGACCGGACAAGACCCACATAAGACCGGACAAGACCCAGACAAGACCGGACAAGACCGGACAAGACCCAGACAAGACCGGACAAGACCCAGACAAGACCGGACAAGACCCAGACAAGACCGGACAAGACCCAGACAAGAACGGACAAGACCGGACAAGACCCAGACAAGACAAGACCGGACAAGACCGGACAAGACCCAGTCAAGACCGGACAAGACCCAGACAAGACCGGACAAGTCCGGACAAGACCCAGACAAGACCGGACAAGACCGGACAAGACCCAGACAAGACCGGACAAGACCGGACAAGACCCAGACAAGACCGGACAAGACCGGACAAGAACCAGACAAGACCGGACAAGACCGGACAAGTCCCAGACAAGACCGGACAAGACCGGACAAGACCCAGACAAGACCGGACAAGACCGGACAAGACCCAGACAAGACCGGACAAGACCGGACAAGACCCAGACAAGACCGGACAAGACCGGACAAGACCCAGACAAGACCAGACAAGACCGGACAAGACCCAGACAAGACCGGACAAGACCGGAGAAGACCCAGACAAGACCGGACAAGACCGGACAAGACCAAGACAAGACCGGACACGACCGGACAAGACCCAGACAAGATCGGACAAGTCCGGACAAGACCGGACGAGACCCAGACAAGACCGGACAAGACCGGACGAGACCCAGACAAAACCGGACAAGACCGGACAAGACCGGACAAGACCGGACAAGACCGGACAAGACCGGACAAGACCCGGACAAGACCGGACAAGACCGGACAAGACCGGACAAGACCCGGACAAGACCGGACAAGACCGGACAAGACCCAGACAAGACCGTACAAGACCGGACAAGACCCAGAAAAGACCGGACAAGACCGGACAAGACCCAGACAAGACCGGACAAGACCCACATAAGACCGGACAAGACCCACATAAGACCGGACAAGACCCAGACAAGACCGGACAAGACCCAGACAAGACCGGACAAGACCCAGACAAGAACGGACAAGACCGGACAAGACCCAGACAAGACAAGACCGGACAAGACCGGACAAGACCCAGTCAAGACCGGACAAGACCCAGACAAGACCGGACAAGACCGGACAAGACCCAGACAAGACCGGACAAGACCGGACAAGACCCAGACAAGACCGGACAAGACCGGACAAGACCCTGACAAGACCGGACAAGACCGGACAAGACCCAGACAAGACCGGACAAGACCGGACAAGACCCAGTCAAGACCGGACAAGACCCAGACAAGACCGGACAAGACCGGACAAGACCCAGAAAAGACCGGACAAGACCGGACAAGACCCAGACAAGACCGGACAAGACCGGACAAGACCGGACAAGACCCAGACAAGACCGGACAAGACCGGACAAGACCCACATAAGACCGGACAAGACCCAGACAAGACCGGACAAGACCGGACAAGACCCAGACAAGACCGGACAAGACCCAGACAAGACCGGACAAGACCCAGACAAGACCGGACAAGACCGGACAAGCCCGGACGAGACCCAGACAAGACCGGACAAGACCGGACAAGACCGGACAAGACCGGACAAGACCCGGACAAGACCGGACAAGACCGGACAAGACCGGACTAGACCCGGACAAGACCGGACAAGACCCAGACAAGACCGGACAAGACCGGACAAGACCCAGAAAAGACCGGACAAGACCGGACAAGACCCAGACAAGACCGGACAAGACCCACATAAGACCGGACAAGACCCAGACAAGACCGGACAAGACCGGACAAAACCCAGACAAGACCGGACAAGACCCAGACAAGACCGGACAAGACCCAGACAAGACCGGACAAGACCCAGACAAGACCGGACAAGACCCAGACAAGAACGGACAAGACCGGACAAGACCCAGACAAGACAAGACCGGACAAGACCGGACAAGACCCAGTCAAGACCGGACAAGACCCAGACAAGACCGGACAAGTCCGGACAAGACCCAGACAAGACCGGACAAGACCGGACAAGACCCAGACAAGACCGGACAAGACCGGACAAGACCCTGACAAGACCGGACAAGACCGGACAAGAACCAGACAAGACCGGACAAGACCGGACAAGACCCAGACAAGACCGGACAAGACCAGACAAGACCCAGACAAGACGGGATAAGACCGGACAAAACCCAGACAAGACCAGACAAGACCGGACAAGAACCAGACAAGACCGGACAAGACCGGACAAGACCCAGACAAGACCGGACAAGACCGGACAAGACCCAGACAAGACCGGACAAGACCGGACAAGACCCAGACAAGACCGGACAAGACCGGACAAGACCCAGACAAGACCGGACAAGACCGGACAAGACCCAGACAAGATCGGACAAGACCGGACAAGACCGGACAAGACCCAGACAAGACCGGACAAGACCCAGACAACACCGGACAAGACCGGACAAGACCGGACAAGACCCAGACAATACCGGACAAGACCGGACAAGACCCAGACAAGACCTGACAAGACCCAGACAAGACCCGGACAAGACCGGACAAGACCCAGACAAGACCGGACAAGACCGGACAAGACACAGACAAGACCGGAAAAGACTGGACAAGACCCAGACAAGACCGGACAAGACCGGACAAGACCCAGACAAGACCGGACAAGACCCAGACAAGACCGGACAAGACCGGACAAGACCCAGACAAGACCGGACAAGACCGGACAAGACCCAGACAAGACCGGACAAGACCGGACAAGACCCAGACAAGACCGGACAAGACCGGACAAGACCCAGACAAGACCGGACAAGACCGGACAAGACCCAGACAAGTTCGGACAATACCGGACAAGACCGGACGAGACCCAGACAAGACCGGACAAGACCGGACGAGACCCAGACAAGACCGGACAAGACCGGACAAGACCGGACTAGACCGGACAAGACCCGGACAAGACAGGACAAGACCGGACAAGACCGGACAAGACCCGGACAAGACCGGACAAGACCCAGACAAGACCGTACAAGACCGGACAAGACCCAGAAAAGACCGGACAAGACCGGACAAGACCCAGACAAGACCGGACAAGACCCAGACAAGACCGGACAAGACCCACATAAGACCGGACAAGACCCAGACAAGACCGGAGAAGACCGGACAAGACCCAGACAAGACCGGACAAGACCCAGTCAAGACCGGACAAGACCCAGACAAGACCGGACAAGACCGGACAAGACCCAGAAAAGACCGGACAAGACCGGACAAGACCCAGACAAGACCGGACAAGACCGGACAAGACCGGACAAGACCCAGACAAGACCGGACAAGACCGGACAAGACCCACATAAGACCGGACAAGACCCAGACAAGACCGGACAAGACCGGACAAGACCCAGACAAGACCGGACAAGACCCAGACAAGACCGGACAAGACCGGACAAGCCCGGACGAGACCCAGACAAGACCGGACAAGACCGGACAAGACCGGACAAGACCGGACAAGACCCGGACAAGACCGGACAAGACCGGACAAGACCGGACTAGACCCGGACAAGACCGGACAAGACCCAGACAAGACCGGACAAGACCGGACAAGACCCAGAAAAGACCGGACAAGACCGGACAAGACCCAGACAAGACCGGACAAGACCCACATAAGACCGGACAAGACCCAGACAAGACCGGACAAGACCGGACAAAACCCAGACAAGACCGGACAAGACCCAGACAAGACCGGACAAGACCCAGACAAGACCGGACAAGACCCAGACAAGACCGGACAAGACCCAGTCAAGAACGGACAAGACCGGACAAGACCCAGACAAGACAAGACCGGACAAGACCGGACAAGACCCAGTCAAGACCGGACAAGACCCAGACAAGACCGGACAAGTCCGGACAAGACCCAGACAAGACCAGACAAGACCGGACAAGACCCAGACAAGACCGGACAAGACCGGACAAGACCCTGACAAGACCGGACAAGACCGGACAAGAACCAGACAAGACCGGACAAGACCGGACAAGACCCAGACAAGACCGGACAAGACCAGACAAGACCCAGACAAGACGGGATAAGACCGGACAAGACCCAGACAAGACCAGACAAGACCGGACAAGACCCAGACAAGACCGGACAAGACCGGACAAGACCCAGACAAGACCGGACAAGACCGGACAAGACCCAGACAAGACCGGACAAGACCGGACAAGACCCAGACAAGACCGGACAAGACCGGACAAGACCCAGACAAGACCGGACAAGACCGGACAAGACCCAGACAAGATCGGACAAGACCGGACAAGACCGGACAAGACCCAGACAAGACCGGACAAGACCCAGACAACACCGGACAAGACCGGACAAGACCGGACAAGACCCAGACAATACCGGACAAGACCGGACAAGACCCAGACAAGACCGGACAAGACCCAGACAAGACCCGGACAAGACCGGACAAGACCCAGACAAGACCGGACAAGACCGGACAAGACACAGACAAGACCGGAAAAGACTGGACAAGACCCAGACAAGACCGGACAAGACCGGACAAGACCCAGACAAGACCGGACAAGACCCAGACAAGACCGGACAAGACCGGACAAGACCCAGACAAGACCGGACAAGACCGGACAAGACCCAGACAAGACCGGACAAGACCAGACAAGACCCAGACAAGACCGGACAAGACCGGACAAGACCCAGACAAGACCGGACAAGACCGGACAAGACCCAGACAAGTTCGGACAATACCGGACAAGACCGGACGAGACCCAGACAAGACCGGACAAGACCGAACGAGACCCAGACAAGACCGGACAAGACCGGACAAGACCGGACTAGACCGGACAAGACCCGGACAAGACAGGACAAGACCGGACAAGACCGGACAAGACCCGGACAAGACCGGACAAGACCCAGACAAGACCGTACAAGACCGGACAAGACCCAGAAAAGACCGGACAAGACCGGACAAGACCCAGACAAGACCGGACAAGACCCAGACAAGACCGGACAAGACCCACATAAGACCGGACAAGACCCAGACAAGACCGGAGAAGACCGGACACGACCCAGACAAGACCGGACAAGACCCAGACAAGACCGGACAAGACCCAGACAAGACCGGACAAGACCGGACAAGACAGGACAAGACCCAGACAAGACCGGACAAGACCCTGACAAGAACGGACAAGACCGGACAAGACCCAGACAACCGGACAAGACCCAGACAAGACAAGACCGGACAAGACCGGACAAGACCCAGTCAAGACCGGACAAGACCCAGACAAGACCGGACAAGACCGGACAAGACCCAGACAAGACCGGACAAGACCGGACAAGACCCAGACAAGACCGGACAAGACCGGACAAGACCCTGACAAGACCGGACAAGACCGGACAAGAACCAGACAAGACCGGACAAGACCGGACAAGACCCAGACAAGACCGGACAAGACCGCACAAGACCCAGACAAGACCGGACAAGACAGGACAAGACCCAGACAAGACCGGACAAGACCGGACAAGACCCAGACAAGACCGGACAAGACCGGACAAGAACAAGACAAGACCGGACAAGACCGGACAAGACCGGACAAGACCCAGAAAAGACCGGACAAGACCGGACAAGACCCAGACAAGACCGGACAAGACCGGACAAGACAGGACAAGACCCAGACAAGACCGGACAAGACCCAGACAAGAACGGACAAGACCGGACAAGACCCAGACAAGACAAGACCGGACAAGACCGGACAAGACCCAGACAAGACCGGACAAGACCGGACAAGACAGGACAAGACCCAGACAAGACCGGACAAGACCCAGACAAGAACGGACAGGACCGGACAAGACCCAGACAAGACAAGACCGGACAAGACCGGACAAGACCCAGTCAAGACCAGACAAGACCCAGACAAGACCGGACAAGACCGGACAAGACCCAGACAAGACCGGACAAGACCGGACAAGACCCAGACAAGACCGGACAAGACCGGACAAGACCCTGACAAGACCGGACAAGACCGGACAAGAACCAGACAAGACCGGACAAGACCGGACAAGACCGGACAAGACCCAGACAAGACCGGACAAGACCGCACAAGACCCAGACAAGACCGGACAAGACCGGACAAGACCCAGACAAGACCGGACAAGACCGGACAAGACCGGACAAGACCCAGACAAGACCGGACAAGACCGGACAAGACCCAGACAAGACCGGACAAGACCGGACAAGACCAGACAAGACCCAGAAAAGACCGGACAAGACCGGACAAGACCCAGACAAGACCGGACAAGACCCACATAAGACCGGACAAGACTCAGACAAGACCGGACAAGACCGGACAAGACCCAGACAAGACCGGACAAGACCCAGACAAGACCGGACAAGACCCAGACAAGAACGGACAAGACCGGACAAGACCCAGAAAAGACAAGACCGGACAAGACCGGACAAGACCCAGTCAAGACCGGACAAGACCCAGACAAGACCGGACAAGTCCGGACAAGACCCAGACAAGACCGGACAAGACCGGACAAGACCCAGACAAGACCGGACAAGACCGGACAAGACCCTGACAAGACCGGACAAGACCGGACAAGAACCAGACAAGACCGGACAAGACCGGACAAGACCCAGACAAGACCGGACAAGACCGGACAAGACCCAGACAAGACGGGACAAGACCGGACAAGACCCAGACAAGACGGGACAAGACCGGACAAGACCCAGACAAGACCGGACAAGACCCAGACAAGACCGGACAAGACCGGACAAGACCCAGACAAGATCGGACAAGACCGGACAAGACCGGACAAGACCCAGACAAGACCGGACAAGACCCAGACAACACCGGACAAGACCGGACAAGACCGGACAAGACCCAGACAAGACCGGACAAGACCGGACAAGACCCAGACAAGACCGGACAAGACCGGACAAGACCCAGACAAGACCGGACAAGACCGGACAAGACCCAGACAATACCGGAAAAGACCGGACAAGACACAGACAAGACCGGACAAGACCGGACAAGACCCAGACAAGACCGGGCAAGACCCAGACAAGACCGGACAAGACCGGACAAGACCCAGACAAGACCGGACAAGACCGGACAAGACCCAGACAAGACCGGACAAGACCGGACAAGACCCAGACAAGACCGGACAAGACCGGACAAGACCCAGACAAGACCGGACAAGACCCACATAAGACCGGACAAGACCCAGACAAGACCGGACAAGACCGGACAAGACCCAGACAAGACCGGACAAGACCCAGACAAGACCGGACAAGACCCAGACAAGACCGGACAAGACCCAGACAAGAACGGACAAGACCGGACAAGACCCAGACAAGACAAGACCGGACAAGACCGGACAAGACCCAGTCAAGACCGGACAAGACCCAGACAAGACCGGACAAGTCCGGACAAGACCCAGACAAGACCGGACAAGACCGGACAAGACCCAGACAAGACCGGACAAGACCGGACAAGACCCTGACAAGACCGGACAAGACCGGACAAGAACCAGACAAGACCGGACAAGACCGGACAAGTCCCAGACAAGACCGGACAAGACCGGACAAGACCCAGACAAGACCGGACAAGACCGGAGAAGACCCAGACAAGACCGGACAAGACCGGACAAGACCGGACGAGACCCAGACAAGACCGGACAAGACCGTACGAGACCCAGACAAAACCGGACAAGACCGGACAAGACCGGACAAGACCGGACAAGACCGGACAAGACCGGACAAGACCCGGACAAGACCGGACAAGACCGGACAAGACCGGACAAGACCGGACAAGACCCGGACAAGACCGGACAAGACCCAGACAAGACCGTACAAGACCGGACAAGACCCAGAAAAGACCGGACAAGACCGGACAAGACCCAGACAAGACCGGACAAGACCCACATAAGACCGGACAAGACCCAGACAAGACCGGAGAAGACCGGACAAGACACAGACAAGACCGGACAAGACCCAGACAAGACCGGACAAGACCCAGACAAGACCGGACAAGACCGGACAAGACAGGACAAGACCCAGACAAGACCGGACAAGACCCAGACAAGAACGGACAAGACCGGACAAGACCCAGACAAGACAAGACCGGACAAGACCGGACAAGACCCAGTCAAGACCGGACAAGACCCAGACAAGACCGGACAAGACCGGACAAGACCCAGACAAGACTGGACAAGACCGGACAAGACCCAGACAAGACCGGATAAGACCGGACAAGACCCTGACAAGACCGGACAAGACCGGACAAGACCCAGACAAGACCGGACAAGACCGGACAAGACCCAGTCAAGACCGGACAAGACCGGACAAGACCCAGACAAGACCGGACAAGACCGGACAAGACCCAGAAAAGACCGGACAAGACCGGACAAGACCCAGACAAGACCGGACAAGACCGGACAAGACCCAGACAAGACCGGACAAGACCGGACAAGACCCTGACAAGACCGGACAAGACCGGACAAGACCCAGACAAGACCGGACAAGACCGGACAAGACCCAGTCAAGACCGGACAAGACCGGACAAGACCCAGACAAGACCGGACAAGACCGGACAAGACCCAGACAAGACCGGACAAGACCCAGACAAGACCGGACAAGACCCAGACAAGACCGGACAAGACCGGACAAGACCGGACAAGAACGGACAAGACCCAGACAAGACCGGACAAGACCGGACAAGACCCAGACAAGACCGGACAAGACCGGACAAGACCCAGACAAGACCGGACAAGACCCAGACAAGACCGGACAAGACCGGACAAGACCGCACAAGACCCAGACAAGACCGGACAAGACTGGACAAGACCCAGACAAGACCGGACAAGACCGGACAAGACCCAGACAAGACCGGACAAGACCGGACAAGTCAAGTCAAGTCAAGTCAATTTATTTGTATAGCACATTTAAAAACAACCCACGTTGACCAAAGTGCTGCACATCTGACTGGACAAGACCGGACAAGACCCAGACAAGACCGGACAAGACCGGACAAGACCCAGACAAGACCGGACAAGACCCGACAAGACCCAGACAAGACCGGACAAGACCGGACAAGACCCAGACAAGACCGGACAAGACCGGACAAGACCCAGACAAGACCGGACAAGACCGGACAAGACCCAAACAAGACCGGACAAGACCGGACAAGACCCAGACAAGACCGGACAAGACCGGACAAGACCGGACAAGACCCAGACAAGACCGGACAAGACCGGACAAGACCCAGACAAGACCGGACAAGACCGGACAAGACCCAGACAAGACCGGACAAGACCGGACAAGACCCAGACAAGACCGGACAAGACCCATACAAGACCGGACAAGACCGGACAAGACCCAGACAAGACCGGACAAGACCGAACAAGACCGGACAAGACCCAGACAAGACCGGACAAGACTGGACAAGACCCAGACAAGACCCAGACAAGACCGGAGAAGACCGGACAAGACCCAGACAAGACCGGACAAGACCGGACAAGACCCAGACAAGACCGGACAAGACCGGACAAGACCCAGACAAGATCGGACAAGACCGGACAAGACCGGACGAGACCCAGACTAGACCGGACAAGACCGGACGAGATCCAGACAAGACCGGACAAGACCGGACAAGACCGGACAAGACCGGACAAGACCGGACAAGACCGGACAAGACCCGGACAAGACCGGACAAGACCGGACAAGACCGGACAAGACCCGGACAAGACCGGACAAGACCCAGACAAGACCGGACAAGACCGGACAAGACCCAGACAAGACCGGACAAGACCGGACAAGACCCAGACAAGACCGGACAAGACCGGACAAGACCCACATAAGACTGGACAAGACCCAGACAAGACCGGACAAGACCGGACAAGACCCAGACAAGACCGGACAAGACCCAGACAAGACCGGACAAGACCAGACAAGACCGGACAAGTCAAGTCAAGTCAAGTCAATTTATTTGTATAGCACATTTAAAAACAACCCACGTTGACCAAAGTGCTGCACATCTGACTGGACAAGACCGGACAAGACCCAGACAAGACCGGACAAGACCCAGACAAGACGGGACAAGACCCGACAAGACCCAGACAAGACCGGACAAGACCGGACAAGACCCAGACAAGACCGGACAAGACCGGACAAGACCCAGACAAGACCGGACAAGACCGGACAAGACCCAAACAAGACCGGACAAGACCGGACAAGACCGGGCAAGACCCAGACAAGACCGGACAAGACCGGACAAGACCGGACAAGACCCAGACAATACCGGACAAGACCGGACAAGACCCAGACAAGACCGGACAAGACCGGACAAGACCCAGACAAGACCGGACAAGACCGGACAAGACCCAGACAAGACCGGACAAGACCCATACAAGACCGGACAAGACCGGACAAGACCCAGACAAGACCGGACAAGACCGAACAAGACCGGACAAGACCCAGACAAGACCGGACAAGACCGGACAAGACCCAGACAAGACCGGACAAGACCCAGACAAGACCGGAGAAGACCGGACAAGACCCAGACAAGACCGGACAAGACCGGACAAGACCCAGACAAGACCGGACAAGACCGGACAAGACCCAGACAAGATCGGACAAGACCGGACAAGACCGGACGAGACCCAGACAAGACCGGACAAGACCGGACGAGATCCAGACAAGACCGGACAAGACCGGACAAGACCGGACAAGACCGGACAAGACCGGACAAGACCCGGACAAGACCGGACAAGACCGGACAAGACCGGACAAGACCGGACAAGACCCGGACAAGACCGGACAAGACCCAGACAAGACCGGACAAGACCGGACAAGACCCAGACAAGACCGGACAAGACCGGACAAGACCCAGACAAGACCGGACAAGACCGGACAAGACCCACATAAGACCGGACAAGACCCAGACAAGACCGGACAAGACCGGACAAGACTCAGACAAGACCGGACAAGACCCAGACAAGACCGGACAAGACCAGACAAGACCGGACAACACCCAGACAAGACCGGACAAGACCCAGACAAGACCGTACAAGACCGGACAAGACCCAGACAAGACAAGACCGGACAAGACCGGACAAGACCCAGTCAAGACTGGACAAGACCCAGACAAGACCGGACAACACTGGACAAGACCCAGACAAGACCGGACAAGACCCAGACAAGACAGGACAAGACCGGACAAGACCCTGACAAGACCGGACAAGACCGGACAAGACCCAGACAAGACCGGACAAGACCGGACAAGACCCAGACAAGACCGGACAAGACCGGACAAGACCCAGACAAGACCGGACAAGACCGGACAAGACACAGACAAGACCGGACAAGACCGGACAAGACCCAGACAAGACCGGACAAGACCCAGACAAGACCGGACAAGACCGGACAAGACCGGACAAGACGAAGACAAGACCGGACAAGACCGGACAAGACCCAGACAAGACCGGACAAGACCGGACAAGACCCAGGCAAGACCGGACAAGACCGGACAAGACCCAGACAAGACCGGACAAGACCGGACAAGACCCAGACAAGAACGGACAAGACCGGACAAGACCCAGACAAGACAGGACAAGACCGGACAAGAACCAGACAAGACCGGACAAGACCCAGTCGAGACCCAGTCAAGACCGGACAAGACCGGACAAGACCCAGACAAGACCGGACAAGACCGGACAAGACTCAGACAAGACCGGACAAGACCCAGACAAGACCGGACAAGACCAGACAAGACCGGACAACACCCAGACAAGACCGGACAAGACCCAGACAAGACCGTACAAGACCGGACAAGACCCAGACAAGACAAGACCGGACAAGACCGGACAAGACCCAGTCAAGACTGGACAAGACCCAGACAAGACCGGACAACACTGGACAAGACCCAGACAAGACCGGACAAGACCCAGACAAGACAGGACAAGACCGGACAAGACCCTGACAAGACCGGACAAGACCGGACAAGACCCAGACAAGACCGGACAAGACCGGACAAGACCCAGACAAGACCGGACAAGACCGGACAAGACCCAGACAAGACCGGACAAGACCGGACAAGACACAGACAAGACCGGACAAGACCGGACAAGACCCAGACAAGACCGGACAAGACCCAGACAAGACCGGACAAGACCGGACAAGACCGGACAAGACGAAGACAAGACCGGACAAGACCGGACAAGACCCAGACAAGACCGGACAAGACCGGACAAGACCCAGACAAGACCGGACAAGACCGGACAAGACCCAGACAAGACCGGACAAGACCGGACAAGACCCAGACAAGAACGGACAAGACCGGACAAGACCCAGACAAGACAGGACAAGACCGGACAAGAACCAGACAAGACCGGACAAGACCCAGTCGAGACCCAGTCAAGACCGGACAAGACCGGACAAGACCCAGACAAGACCGGACAAGACCCAGACAAGACCGGACAAGACCGGACAAGACCCAGACAAGACAAGACCGGACAAGACCGGACAAGACCCAGTCAAGACCGGACAAGACCCAGACAAGACCGGACAAGACCGGACGAGACCCAGACAAGACCGGACAAGACCCAGACAAGACCCGGACAAGACCGGACAAGACCGGACAAGACCCAGATAAGACAGGACAAGACCCAGACAAGACCGGACAAGACCGGACAAGACCAAGACAAGACCGGACAAGACCCAGACAAGACCGGACAAGACCGGACAAGACCGGACAAGACCCAGACAAGACCGGACAAGACCCAGACAAGACCGGACAAGACCGGACAAGACCCAGACAAGACAAGACCGGACAAGACCGGACAAGACCCAGTCAAGACCGGACAAGACCCAAACAAGACCGGACAAGACCGGACAAGACCCAGACAAGACCGGACAAGACCGGACGAGACCCGGACAAGACCGGACAAGACCGGACAAGACCCAGACAAGACCGGACAAGACCGGACAAGACCCAGACAAGACCGGACAAGACCGGACAAGACCCAGACAAGACCGGACAAGAATGGACAAGACCCAGACAAGACCGGACAAGACCGGACAAGACCGGACGAGACCCAGACAAGACCGGACAAGACCGGACGAGACCCAGACAAGACCGGACAAGACCGGACGAGACCCAGACAAGACCGGACAAGACCGGACGAGACCCAGACAAGACCGGACAAGACCGGACGAGACCCAGACAAGACCGGACAAGACCGGACGAGACCCAGACAAGATCGGACAAGACCGGACGAGACCCAGACAAGACCGGACAAGACCGGACGAGTCCCAGACAAGACCGGACAAGACCGGACGAGACCCAGACAAGAACGGACAAGACCGGACGAGACCGGACAAGACCCAGACAAGACCGGACAAGACCCAGACAAGACCGGACAAGACCGGACAAGACCCAGACGAGACCGGACAAGACCGGACAAGACCCAGACAAGTCCGGACAAGACCGGACAAGTCCCAGACAAGAACGGACAAGACCGGACAAGACCCAGACAAGACCGGACAAGACCGGACAAGACCCAGCCAAGACCGGACAAGACCCAGCCAAGACCGGACAAGACCCAGACAAGACCGGACAAGACCGGACAAGACCCAGACAAGACGGGACAAGACCAGACAAGACCCAGACAAGACGGGACAAGACCGGACAAGACCCAGACAAGACCAGACAAGACCGGACAAGACCCAGACAAGACCGGACAAGACCGGACAAGACCCAGACAAGACCGGACAAGACCGGACAACACCCAGACAAGACCGGACAAGACCGGACAAGACCCAGACAAGACCGGACAAGACCGGACAAGACCCAGACAAGACCGAACAAGACCCAGACAAGACCGGACAAGACCGGACAAGACCCAGACAAGATCGGACAAGACCGGAAAAGACCGGACAAGACCCAGACAAGACCGGACAAGACCCAGACAACACCGGACAAGACCGGACAAGACCGGACAAGACCCAGACAAGACCGGACAAGACCGGACAAGACCCAGACAAGACCGGACAAGACCGGACAAGACCCAGACAAGACCGGACAAGACCGGACAAGACCCAGACAAGACCGGACAAGACCGGACAAGACCCACATAAGACCGGACAAGACCCAGACAAGACCGGACAAGACCGGACAAGACCCAGACAAGACCGGACAAGACCCAGACAAGACCGGACAAGACCAGACAAGACCGGACAAGTCAAGTCAAGTCAAGTCAATTTATTTGTATAGCACATTTAAAAACAACCCACGTTGACCAAAGTGCTGCACATCTGACTGGACAAGACCGGACAAGACCCAGACAAGACCGGACAAGACCGGACAAGACCCAGACAAGACGGGACAAGACCCGACAAGACCCAGACAAGAACGGACAAGACCGGACAAGACCCAGACAAGACCGGACAAGACCGGACAAGACCCAGACAAGACCGGACAAGACCGGACAAGACCGGACAAGACCCAAACAAGACCGGACAAGACCGGACAAGACCGGGCAAGACCCAGACAAGACCGGACAAGACCGGACAAGACCGGACAAGACCCAGACAAGACCGGACAAGACCGGACAAGACCCAGACAAGACCGGACAATACCGGACAAGACCCAGACAAGACCGGACAAGACCGGACAAGACCCAGACAAGACCGGACAAGACCCATACAAGACCGGACAAGACCGGACAAGACCCAGGCAAGACCGGACAAGACCGAACAAGACCGGACAAGACCCAGACAAGACCGGACAAGACCGGACAAGACCCAGACAAGACCGGACAAGACCCAGACAAGACCGGAGAAGACCGGACAAGACCCAGACAAGACCGGACAAGACCGGACAAGACCCAGACAAGACCGGACAAGACCGGACAAGACCCAGACAAGATCGGACAAGACCGGACAAGACCGGACGAGACCCAGACAAGACCGGACAAGACCGGACGAGATCCAGACAAGACCGGACAAGACCGGACAAGACCGGACAAGACCGGACAAGACCGGACAAGACCGGACAAGACCCGGACAAGACCGGACAAGACCGGACAAGACCGGACAAGACCCGGACAAGACCGGACAAGACCGGACAAGACCCAGACAAGACCGGACAAGACCGGACAAGACCCAGACAAGACCGGACAAGACCGGACAAGACCCAGACAAGACCGGACAAGACCGGACAAGACCCACATAAGACCGGACAAGACCCAGACAAGACCGGACAAGACCGGACAAGACTCAGACAAGACCGGACAAGACCCAGACAAGACCGGACAAGACCAGACAAGACCGGACAACACCCAGACAAGACCGGACAAGACCCAGACAAGACCGTACAAGACCGGACAAGACCCAGACAAGACAAGACCGGACAAGACCGGACAAGACCCAGTCAAGACTGGACAAGACCCAGACAAGACCGGACAACACTGGACAAGACCCAGACAAGACCGGACAAGACCCAGACAAGACAGGACAAGACCGGACAAGACCCTGACAAGACCGGACAAGACCGGACAAGACCCAGACAAGACCGGACAAGACCGGACAAGACCCAGACAAGACCGGACAAGACCGGACAAGACCCAGACAAGACCGGACAAGACCGGACAAGACACAGACAAGACCGGACAAGACCGGACAAGACCCAGACAAGACCGGACAAGACCCAGACAAGACCGGACAAGACGAGGACAAGACCGGACAAGACGAAGACAAGACCGGACAAGACCGGACAAGACCCAGACAAGACCGGACAAGACCCAGACAAGACCGGACAAGACCGGACAAGACCCAGACAAGACCGGACAAGACCGGACAAGACCCAGACAAGAACGGACAAGACCGGACAAGACCCAGACAAGACAGGACAAGACCGGACAAGAACCAGACAAGACCGGACAAGACCCAGTCGAGACACAGTCAAGACCGGACAAGACCGGACAAGACCCAGACAAGACCGGACAAGACCGGACAAGACCCAGACAAGACAAGACCGGACAAGACCGGACAAGACCCAGTCAAGACCGGACAAGACCCAGACAAGACCGGACAAGACCGGACGAGACCCAGACAAGACCGGACAAGACCCAGACAAGACCCGGACAAGACCGGACAAGACCGGACAAGACCCAGATAAGACAGGACAAGACCCAGACAAGACCGGACAAGACCGGACAAGACCAAGACAAGACCGGACAAGACCCAGACAAGACCGGACAAGACCGGACAAGACCGGACAAGACCGGACAAGACCGGACAAGACCCAGACAAGACCGGACAAGACCGGACAAGACCCAGACAAGACAAGACCGGACAAGACCGGACAAGACCCAGTCAAGACCGGACAAGACCCAAACAAGACCGGACAAGACCGGACAAGACCCAGACAAGACCGGACAAGACCGGACGAGACCCGGACAAGACCGGACAAGACCGGACAAGACCCAGACAAGACCGGACAAGACCGGACAAGACCCAGACAAGACCGGACAAGACCGGACAAGACCCAGACAAGACCGGACAAGAACGGACAAGACCCAGACAAGACCGGACAAGACCGGACAAGACCGGACGAGACCCAGACAAGACCGGACAAGACCGGACGAGACCCAGACAAGACCGGACAAGACCGGACGAGACCCAGACAAGACCGGACAAGACCGGACGAGACCAAGACAAGACCGGACAAGACCGGACGAGACCCAGACAAGACCGGACAAGACCGGACGAGACCCAGACAAGATCGGACAAGACCGGACGAGACCCAGACAAGACCGGACAAGACCGGACGAGTCCCAGACAAGACCGGACAAGACCGGACGAGACCCAGACAAGAACGGACAAGACCGGACGAGACCGGACAAGACCCAGACAAGACCGGACAAGACCCAGACAAGACCGGACAAGACCGGACAAGACCCAGACGAGACCGGACAAGACCGGACAAGACCCAGACAAGTCCGGACAAGACCGGACAAGTCCCAGACAAGAACGGACAAGACCGGACAAGACCCAGACAAGACCGGACAAGACCGGACAAGACCCAGCCAAGACCGGACAAGACCCAGACAAGACCGGACAAGACCGGACAAGACCCAGACAAGACGGGACAAGACCAGACAAGACCCAGACAAGACGGGACAAGACCGGACAAGACCCAGACAAGACCAGACAAGACCGGACAAGACCCAGACAAGACCGGACAAGACCGGACAAGACCCAGACAAGACCGGACAAGACCGGACAAGACCCAGACAAGACCGGACAAGACCGGACAAGACCCAGACAAGACCGGACAAGACCGGACAAGACCCAGACAAGACCGAACAAGACCCAGACAAGACCGGACAAGACCGGACAAGACCTAGACAAGATCGGACAAGACCGGAAAAGACCGGACAAGACCCAGACAAGACCGGACAAGACCCAGACAACACCGGACAAGACCGGACAAGACCGGACAAGACCCAGACAAGACCGGACAAGACCGGACAAGACCCAGACAAGACCGGACAAGACCGGACAAGACCCAGACAAGACCGGACAAGACCGGACAAGACCCAGACAAGACCGGAAAAGACCGGACAAGACCCAGACAAGACCGGACAAGACCGGACAAGACGCAGACAAGACCGGACAAGGCCGGACAAGACCCAGACAAGACCGGACAAGACCGGACAAGACCCAGACAAGACCGGACAAGACCCAGTCAAGACCGGACAAGACCGGACAAGACGCAGACAAGACCGGACAAGACCGGACAAGACCCAGACAAGACCGGACAAGACCGGACAAGACCCAGACAAGACCAGACAAGACCGGACAAGACCCAGACAAGACCGGACAATACCGGACAAGGCCCAGACAAGATCGGACAAGACCGGACAAGACCGGACGAGACTCAGACAAGACCGGACAAGACCGGACGAGACCCAGACAAGACCGGACAAGACCGGACAAGACCGGACAAGACCCAGACAAGACCGGACAAGACCGGACAAGACCGGACAAGACCCAGACAAGACCGGACAAGACCCAGACAAGAACCGTCAAGACCGGACAAGACCCAGACAAGACAAGACCGGAGATGACCGGACAAGACCCAGTCAAGACCGGACAAGACCCAGACAAGACCGGACAAGACCGGACAAGACCCAGACAAGACCGGACAAGACCGGACAAGACCCTGACAAGACCAGACAAGACCGGACAAGAACCAGACAAGACCGGACAAGACCGGACAAGACCCGGACAAGACCGGACAAGACCGGACAAGACACAGACAAGACCGGACAAGACCGGACAAGACCCAGACAAGACCGGACAAGACCCAGACAAGACCCTACAAGACCGGACAAGACCGGACAAGACCCAGACAAGACCGGACAAGACCGGACAAGACCCAGACAAGACCGGACAAGACCGGACAAGACCCAGACAAGACCGGATAAGACCGGACAAGACCTAGACAAGACCGGAGAAGACCCAGACAAGACCGGACAAGACCGGACAAGACCCAGACAAGACCGGACAAGACCGGACAAGACCCAGACAAGACAGGACAAGACCGGACAAGAACCAGACAAGACCGGACAAGACCCAGTCAAGACCCAGTCAAGAACGGACAAGACCGGACAAGACCCAGACAAGACCGGACAAGACCGGACAAGACCCAGACAAGACCGGACAAGACCGGACAAGACCCAGACAAGACCGGACAAGACCGGACAAGACCGGACAAGACCCAGACAAGACCAGACAAGACCGGACAAGACCGGACAAGACCGGACAAGACCGTACAAGACCCAGACAAGACCGGACAAGACCCAGACAAGACCCGGACAAGACCGGACAAGACCGGACAAGACCCGGACAAGACCGGACAAGACCGGACGAGACCCAGACAAGACCGGACAAGACCGGACGAGAACCAGACAAGACCGGAAAAGACCGGACAAGACCCAGACAACACCGGACAAGACCGGACAAGAACCAAACAAGACCGGACAAGACCCAGATAAGACCGGACAAGACCCAGACAAGACCGGACAAGACCGGACAAGACCCAGACAAGACCGGACAAGACCCAGACAAGACCGGACAAGACCGGACAAGACCGGACAAGACCGGACAAGACCCAGACAAGACCGGACAAGACCCAGACAAGACCGGACAAGACCGGACAAGACCCAGACAAGACCCAGACAAGACCGGACAAGACCGGACAAGACCGGACAAGACCCAGACAAGACCGGACAAGACCGGACAAGACCCAGACAAGACCGGACAAGACCGGACAAGACCCGGACAAGACCGGACAAGACCGGACGAGACCCAGACAAGACCTCAGAAGGCAGTGGGGGCCAGTTCGTTGGATGCTTTCAAGAGAGAGCTGGATAGAGCTCTTGAGGATAGCGGAGTGAGGGGGTATGGGGAGAAGGCAGGAACGGGGTACTGATTGATAGTGATCAGCCATGATCGCATTGAATGGCGGTGCTGGCTCGAAGGGCTGAATGGCCTACTCCTGCACCTATTGTCTATTGTCTATTGTCTATTGACCGGACAAGACCGGACGAGACCCAGACAAGACCGGACAAGACCGGACAAGACCCAGACAACACCGGACAAGACCGGACAAGAACCAAACAAGACCGGACAAGACCCAGATAAGACCGGACAAGACCCAGACAAGACCGGACAAGACTGGACAAGACCCAGACAAGACCGGACAAGACCCAGACAAGACCGGACAAGACCGGACAAGACCGGACAAGACCGGACAAGACCCAGACAAGACCGGACAAGACCCAGACAAGACCGGACAAGACCGGACAAGACCCAGACAAGACCCAGACAAGACCGGACAAGACCGGACAAGACCCAGACAAGACCGGACAAGACCGGACAAGACCCAGACAAGACCGGACAAGACCCAGACAAGACTGGACAAGACCGGACAAGACACAGACAAGACCGGACAAGACCGGACAAGACCCAGACAAGACCGGACAAGACCCAGACAAGACCGGACAAGACCGGACAAGACCCAGACAAGACCGGAAAAGACCGGACAAGACCCAGACAAGACCGGCCAAGACCGGACAAGACCCAGACAAGACCGGACAAGACCGGACAAGACCCAGACAAGACCGGACAAGACCGGACAAGACCCAGACAACACCGGACAAGACCGGACAAGACCCAGACAACAACGGACAAGACCGGACAAGACCCAGACAAGACCGGACAAGACCCAGACAAGACCGGACAAGACGGGACAAGACCCAGACAAGACCGGACAAGACCGGACAAGACCCAGACAAGACCGGACAAGACCGGACAAGACCCAGACAAGACCGGAAAAGACCGGACAAGACCCAGACAAGACCGGACAAGACCGGACAAGACGCAGACAAGACCGGACAAGACCGGACAAGACCCAGACAAGACCGGACAAGACCGGACAAGACCCAGACAAGACCGGACAAGACCCAGTCAAGACCGGACAAGACCGGACAAGACGCAGACAAGACCGGACAAGACCGGACAAGACCCAGACAAGACCGGACAAGACCGGACAAGACCCAGACAAGACCAGACAAGACCGGACAAGACCCAGACAAGACCGGACAAGACCGGACAAGGCCCAGACAAGATCGGACAAGACCGGACAAGACCGGACGAGACCCAGACAAGACCGGACAAGACCGGACGAGACCCAGACAAGACGGAACAAGACCGGACAAGACCGGACAAGACCCAGACAAGACCGGACAAGACCGGACAAGACCGGACAAGACCCAGACAAGACCGGACAAGACCCAGACAAGAACCGTCAAGACCGGACAAGACCCAGACAAGACAAGACCGGAGATGACCGGACAAGACCCAGTCAAGACCGGACAAGACCCAGACAAGACCGGACAAGACCGGACAAGACCCAGACAAGACCGGACAAGACCGGACAAGACCCTGACAAGACCAGACAAGACCGGACAAGAACCAGACAAGACCGGACAAGACCGGACAAGACCCGGACAAGACCGGACAAGACCGGACAAGACACAGACAAGACCGGACAAGACCGGACAAGACCCAGACAAGACCGGACAAGACCCAGACAAGACCGGACAAGACCCAGACAAGACCGGACAAGACCGGACAAGACCCAGACAAGACCGGACAAGACCGGACAAGACCCAGACAAGACCGGACAAGACCGGACAAGACCCAGACAAGACCCACACAAGACCGGACAAGACCCAGACAAGACCGGACAAGACCGGACAAGACCGGACAAGACCCAGACAAGACCAGACAAGACCGGACAAGACCGGACAAGACCGGACAAGACCGTACAAGACCCAGACAAGACCGGACAAGACCCAGACAAGACCCGGACAAGACCGGACAAGACCGGACAAGACCCGGACAAGACCGGACAAGACCGGACGAGACCCAGACAAGACCGGACAAGACCGGACGAGAACCAGACAAGACCGGAAAAGACCGGACAAGACCCAGACAACACCGGACAAGACCGGACAAGAACCAAACAAGACCGGACAAGACCCAGATAAGACCGGACAAGACCCAGACAAGACCGGACAAGACCGGACAAGACCCAGACAAGACCGGACAAGACCCAGACATGACCGGACAAGACCGGACAAGACCCAGACAAGACCGGACAAGACCCAGACAAGACCGGACAAGACCGGACAAGACCCAGACAAGACCCAGACAAGACCGGACAAGACCGGACAAGACCGGACAAGACCCAGACAAGACCGGACAAGACCGGACAAGACCCAGACAAGACCGGACAAGACCGGACAAGACCCGGACAAGACCGGACAAGACCGGACGAGACCCAGACAAGACCTCAGAAGGCAGTGGGGGCCAGTTCGTTGGATGCTTTCAAGAGAGAGCTGGATAGAGCTCTTGAGGATAGCGGAGTGAGGGGGTATGGGGAGAAGGCAGGAACGGGGTACTGATTGATAGTGATCAGCCATGATCGCATTGAATGGCGGTGCTGGCTCGAAGGGCTGAATGGCCTACTCCTGCACCTATTGTCTATTGTCTATTGTCTATTGACCGGACAAGACCGGACGAGACCCAGACAAGACCGGACAAGACCGGACAAGACCCAGACAACACCGGACAAGACCGGACAAGAACCAAACAAGACCGGACAAGACCCAGATAAGACCGGACAAGACCCAGACAAGACCGGACAAGACTGGACAAGACCCAGACAAGACCGGACAAGACCCAGACAAGACCGGACAAGACCGGACAAGACCGGACAAGACCGGACAAGACCCAGACAAGACCGGACAAGACCCAGACAAGACCGGACAAGACCGGACAAGACCCAGACAAGACCCAGACAAGACTGGACAAGACCGGACAAGACCCAGACAAGACCGGACAAGACCGGACAAGACCCAGACAAGACCGGACAAAACCCAGACAAGACTGGACAAGACCGGACAAGACACAGACAAGACCGGACAAGACCGGACAAGACCCAGACAAGACCGGACAAGACCCAGACAAGACCGGACAAGACCGGACAAGACCCAGTCAAGACCGGAAAAGACCGGACAAGACCCAGACAAGACCGGCCAAGACCGGACAAGACCCAGACAAGACCGGACAAGACCCAAACAAGACCGGACAAGACCGGACAAGACCCAGACAAGACCGGACAAGACCGGACAAGACCCAGACAACACCGGACAAGACCGGACAAGACCCAGACAACAACGGACAAGACCGGACAAGACCCAGACAAGACCGGACAAGACCCAGACAAGACCGGACAAGACCGGACAAGACCCAGACAAGACCGGACAAGACCCAGACAAGACCGGACAAGACCCAGACAAGACCGGACAAGACCGGACAAGACACAGACAAGACCGGACAAGACCGAACAAGACTTGACAAGACCCAGACAAGACCGGACAAGACCGGACAAGACCCAGACAAGACCGGACAAGACCCAGACAAGACCGGACAAGACCCAGACAAGACCGGACAAGACCGGACAAGACCCAGACAAGACCGGACAAGACCGGACAAGACCCAGACAAGACCGGACAAGACCGGACAAGACCCAGACAAGACCCACACAAGACCGGACAAGACCCAGACAAGACCGGACAAGACCGGACAAGACCGGACAAGACCCAGACAAGACCAGACAAGACCGGACAAGACCGGACAAGACCGGACAAGACCGTACAAGACCCAGACAAGACCGGACAAGACCCAGACAAGACCCGGACAAGACCGGACAAGACCGGACAAGACCCGGACAAGACCGGACAAGACCGGACGAGACCCAGACAAGACCGGACAAGACCGGACGAGAACCAGACAAGACCGGAAAAGACCGGACAAGACCCAGACAACACCGGACAAGACCGGACAAGAACCAAACAAGACCGGACAAGACCCAGATAAGACCGGACAAGACCCAGACAAGACCGGACAAGACCGGACAAGACCCAGACAAGACCGGACAAGACCCAGACATGACCGGACAAGACCGGACAAGACCCAGACAAGACCGGACAAGACCCAGACAAGACCGGACAAGACCGGACAAGACCCAGACAAGACCCAGACAAGACCGGACAAGACCGGACAAGACCGGACAAGACCCAGACAAGACCGGACAAGACCGGACAAGACCCAGACAAGACCGGACAAGACCGGACAAGACCCGGACAAGACCGGACAAGACCGGACGAGACCCAGACAAGACCTCAGAAGGCAGTGGGGGCCAGTTCGTTGGATGCTTTCAAGAGAGAGCTGGATAGAGCTCTTGAGGATAGCGGAGTGAGGGGGTATGGGGAGAAGGCAGGAACGGGGTACTGATTGATAGTGATCAGCCATGATCGCATTGAATGGCGGTGCTGGCTCGAAGGGCTGAATGGCCTACTCCTGCACCTATTGTCTATTGTCTATTGTCTATTGACCGGACAAGACCGGACGAGACCCAGACAAGACCGGACAAGACCGGACAAGACCCAGACAACACCGGACAAGACCGGACAAGAACCAAACAAGACCGGACAAGACCCAGATAAGACCGGACAAGACCCAGACAAGACCGGACAAGACTGGACAAGACCCAGACAAGACCGGACAAGACCCAGACAAGACCGGACAAGACCGGACAAGACCGGACAAGACCGGACAAGACCCAGACAAGACCGGACAAGACCCAGACAAGACCGGACAAGACCGGACAAGACCCAGACAAGACCCAGACAAGACTGGACAAGACCGGACAAGACCCAGACAAGACCGGACAAGACCGGACAAGACCCAGACAAGACCGGACAAAACCCAGACAAGACTGGACAAGACCGGACAAGACACAGACAAGACCGGACAAGACCGGACAAGACCCAGACAAGACCGGACAAGACCCAGACAAGACCGGACAAGACCGGACAAGACCCAGTCAAGACCGGAAAAGACCGGACAAGACCCAGACAAGACCGGCCAAGACCGGACAAGACCCAGACAAGACCGGACAAGACCCAAACAAGACCGGACAAGACCGGACAAGACCCAGACAAGACCGGACAAGACCGGACAAGACACAGACAACACCGGACAAGACCGGACAAGACCCAGACAACAACGGACAAGACCGGACAAGACCCAGACAAGACCGGACAAGACCCAGACAAGACCGGACAAGACCGGACAAGACCCAGACAAGACCGGACAAGACCCAGACAAGACCGGACAAGACCCAGACAAGACCGGACAAGACCGGACAAGACACAGACAAGACCGGACAAGACCGAACAAGACTTGACAAGACCCAGACAAGACCGGACAAGACCGGACAAGACCCAGACAAGACCGGACAAGACCGGACAAGACCCAGACAAGACCGGACAAGACCCAGACAAGACCGACAAGACCGGACAAGACCCAGACAAGACCGGACAAGACCGGACAAGACCGGACAAGACCCAGACAAGACCGGACAAGACCGGACAAGACCCAGACAAGAACGGACAAGACCCAGACAAGACCGGACAAGACCGGACAAGACCCAGACAAGACCGGACAAGACCGGACAAGGCCCGGACAAGACCGGACAAGACCGGACAAGACCCGGACAAGACCGGACAAGACCCGGACAAGACCGGACAAGAACGGACAAGACCCAGACAAGACCGGACAAGACCGGACAAGACCGGACAAGACCGGACAAGACCCAGACAAGACCGGACAAGACCCAGACAAGACCGGACAAGACCGGACAAGACCCAGACAAGACCCAGACAAGACCGGACAAGACCGGACAAGACCCAGACAAGACCGGACAAGACCGGACAAGACCCAGACAAGACCGGACAAGACCCAGACAAGACTGGACAAGACCGGACAAGACACAGACAAGACCGGACAAGACCGGACAAGACCCAGACAAGACCGGACAAGACCCAGACAAGACCGGACAAGACCGGACAAGACCCAGACAAGACCGGAAAAGACCGGACAAGACCCAGACAAGACCGGACAAGACCGGACAAGACCCAGACAAGACCGGACAAGACCCAAACAAGACCGGACAAGACCGGACAAGACCCAGACAAGACCGGACAAGACCGGACAAGACCCAGACAACACCGGACAAGACCGGACAAGACCCAGACAACACCGGACAAGACCGGACAAGACCCAGACAACACCGGACAAGACCGGACAAGACCCAGACAAGACCGGACAAGACCCAGACAAGACCGGACAAGACCGGACAAGACCCAGACAAGACCGGACAAGACCCAGACAAGACCGGACAAGACCCAGACAAGACCGGACAAGACCGGACAAGACACAGACAAGACCGGACAAGACCGAACAAGACCGGACAAGACCCAGACAAGACCGGACAAGACCGGACAAGACCCAGACAAGACCGGACAAGACCGGACAAGACCCAGACAAGACCGGACAAGACCCAGACAAGACCGACAAGACCGGACAAGACCCAGACAAGACCGGACAAGACCGGACAAGACCGGACAAGACCCAGACAAGACCGGACAAGACCGGACAAGACCCAGACAAGACCGGACAAGACCCAGACAAGACCGGACAAGACCGGACAAGACCCAGACAAGACCGGACAAGACCGGACAAGGCCCGGACAAGACCGGACAAGACCGGACAAGACCCGGACAAGACCGGACAAGACCCGGACAAGACCGGACAAGAACGGACAAGACCCAGACAAGACCGGACAAGACCGGACAAGACCGGACAAGACCGGACAAGACCAGACAAGACCGGACAAGACCTGACAAGACCCAGACAAGACCGGACAAGACCGGACGAGACCCAGACAAGACCGGACAAGACCGGACGAGACCCAGACAAGACCGGACAAGACCGGACAAGACCCAGACAAGACCGGACAAGACCGGACAAGACCGGACAAGACCCAGACAAGACCGGACAAGACCGGACAAGACCCAGACAAGACCGGACAAGACCCAGACAAGACCGGACAAGACCGGACAAGACCCAGACAAGACCGGACAAGACCCATACAAGACCGGACAAGACCGGACAAGACCCAGACAAGACCGGACAAGACCGAACAAGACCGGAAAGACCCAGACAAGACCGGACAAGACCGGACAAGACCCAGACAAGACCGGGCAAGACCCAGACAAGACCGGAGAAGACCGGACAAGACCCAGACAAGGCCGGACAAGACCGGACAAGACCCAGACAAGACCGGACAAGACCGGACAAGACCCAGACAAGATCGGACAAGACCGGACAAGACCGGACGAGACCCAGACAAGACCGGACAAGACCGGACGAGATCCAGACAAGACCGGACAAGACCGGACAAGACCGGACAAGACCGGACAAGACCCGGACAAGACCGGACAAGACCCGGACAAGACCGGACAAGACCCGGACAAGACCGGACAAGAACGGACAAGACCCAGACAAGACCGGACAAGACCGGACAAGACCGGACAAGACCAGACAAGACCAGACAAGACCGGACAAGACCGGACAAGACCCAGACAAGACCGGACAAGACCGGACAAGACCCAGACAAGACCGGACAAGACCGGACAAGACCCAGACAAGACCGGACAAGACCTGACAAGACCCAGACAAGACCGGACAAGACCGGACGAGACCCAGACAAGACCGGACAAGACCGGACGAGACCCAGACAAGACCGGACAAGACCGGACAAGACCCAGACAAGACCGGACAAGACCGGACAAGACCGGACAAGACCCAGACAAGACCGGACAAGACCGGACAAGACCCAGACAAGACCGGACAAGACACAGACAAGACCGGACAAGACCGGACAAGACCCAGACAAGACCGGACAAGACCCATACAAGACCGGACAAGACCGGACAGGACCCAGACAAGACCGGACAAGACCGAACAAGACCGGACAAGACACAGACAAGACCGGACAAGACCGGACAAGACCCAGACAAGACCGGACAAGACCGGACAAGACCCAGACAAGACCGGACAAGACCCAGACAAGACTGGACAAGACCGGACAAGACACAGACAAGACCGGACAAGACCGGACAAGACCCAGACAAGACCGGACAAGACCCAGACAAGACCGGACAAGACCGGACAAGACCCAGACAAGACCGGAAAAGACCGGACAAGACCCAGACAAGACCGGACAAGACCGGACAAGACCCAGACAAGACCGGACAAGACCCAAACAAGACCGGACAAGACCGGACAAGACCCAGACAAGACCGGACAAGACCGGACAAGACCCAGACAACACCGGACAAGACCGGACAAGACCCAGACAACACCGGACAAGACCGGACAAGACCCAGACAACACCGGACAAGACCGGACAAGACCCAGACAAGACCGGACAAGACCCAGACAAGACCGGACAAGACCGGACAAGACCCAGACAAGACCGGACAAGACCCAGACAAGACCGGACAAGACCCAGACAAGACCGGACAAGACCGGACAAGACACAGACAAGACCGGACAAGACCGAACAAGACCGGACAAGACCCAGACAAGACCGGACAAGACCGGACAAGACCCAGACAAGACCGGACAAGACCGGACAAGACCCAGACAAGACCGGACAAGACCCAGACAAGACCGACAAGACCGGACAAGACCCAGACAAGACCGGACAAGACCGGACAAGACCGGACAAGACCCAGACAAGACCGGACAAGACCGGACAAGACCCAGACAAGACCGGACAAGACCCAGACAAGACCGGACAAGACCGGACAAGACCCAGACAAGACCGGACAAGACCGGACAAGGCCCGGACAAGACCGGACAAGACCGGACAAGACCCGGACAAGACCGGACAAGACCCGGACAAGACCGGACAAGAACGGACAAGACCCAGACAAGACCGGACAAGACCGGACAAGACCGGACAAGACCGGACAAGACCAGACAAGACCGGACAAGACCTGACAAGACCCAGACAAGACCGGACAAGACCGGACGAGACCCAGACAAGACCGGACAAGACCGGACGAGACCCAGACAAGACCGGACAAGACCGGACAAGACCCAGACAAGACCGGACAAGACCGGACAAGACCGGACAAGACCCAGACAAGACCGGACAAGACCGGACAAGACCCAGACAAGACCGGACAAGACCCAGACAAGACCGGACAAGACCGGACAAGACCCAGACAAGACCGGACAAGACCCATACAAGACCGGACAAGACCGGACAAGACCCAGACAAGACCGGACAAGACCGAACAAGACCGGAAAGACCCAGACAAGACCGGACAAGACCGGACAAGACCCAGACAAGACCGGGCAAGACCCAGACAAGACCGGAGAAGACCGGACAAGACCCAGACAAGGCCGGACAAGACCGGACAAGACCCAGACAAGACCGGACAAGACCGGACAAGACCCAGACAAGATCGGACAAGACCGGACGAGATCCAGACAAGACCGGACAAGACCGGACAAGACCGGACAAGACCGGACAAGACCCGGACAAGACCGGACAAGACCCGGACAAGACCGGACAAGACCCGGACAAGACCGGACAAGAACGGACAAGACCCAGACAAGACCGGACAAGACCGGACAAGACCGGACAAGACCAGACAAGACCAGACAAGACCGGACAAGACCGGACAAGACCCAGACAAGACCGGACAAGACCGGACAAGACCCAGACAAGACCGGACAAGACCGGACAAGACCCAGACAAGACCGGACAAGACCTGACTAGACCCAGACAAGACCGGACAAGACCGGACGAGACCCAGACAAGACCGGACAAGACCGGACGAGACCCAGACAAGACCGGACAAGACCGGACAAGACCCAGACAAGACCGGACAAGACCGGACAAGACCGGACAAGACCCAGACAAGACCGGACAAGACCGGACAAGACCCAGACAAGACCGGACAAGACACAGACAAGACCGGACAAGACCGGACAAGACCCAGACAAGACCGGACAAGACCCATACAAGACCGGACAAGACCGGACAGGACCCAGACAAGACCGGACAAGACCGAACAAGACCGGACAAGACCCAGACAAGACCGGACAAGACCGGACAAGACCCAGACAAGACCGGACAAGACCCAGACAAGACCGGAGAAGACCGGACAAGACCCAGACAAGGCCGGACAAGACCGGACAAGACCCAGACAAGACCGGACAAGACCGGACAAGACCCAGACAAGATCGGACAAGACCGGACAAGACCGGACGAGACCCAGACAAGACCGGACAAGACCGGACGAGATCCAGACAAGACCAGACAAGACCGGACAAGACCGGACAAGACCGGACAAGACCGGACAAGACCGGACAAGACCGGACAAGACCCGGACAAGACCGGACAAGACCCGGACAAGACCGGACAAGACCGGACAAGACCGGACAAGACCCGGACAAGACCGGACAAGACCCAGACAAGACCGGACAAGACCGGACAAGACACAGACAAGACCGGACAAGACCGGACAAGACCGGACAAGACCCGGACAAGACCGGACAAGACCCACATAAGACCGGACAAGACCCAGACAAGACCGGACAAGACCGGACAAGACCCAGACAAGACCGGACAAGACCCAGACAAGACCGGACAAGACCGGACAAGACCGGACAAGACCCAGACAAGACCGGACAAGAACCAGACAAGACCGGACAAGACCGGACAAGACCCAGACAAGACAAGACCGGACAAGACCGGACAAGACCCAGTCAAGACCGGACAAGACCCAGACAAGACCGGACAAGACCGGACAAGACCCAGACAAGACCGGACAAGACCGGACAAGACCCAGACAATACCGGACAAGACCGGACAAGACCCTGACAAGACCGGACAAGACCGGACAAGACCCAGACAAGACCGGACAAGACCGGACAAGACCCAGACAAGACCGGACAAGACCGGACAAGACCCAGACAAGACCGGACAAGACCGGACAAGACACAGACAAGACCGGACAAGACCGGACAAGACCCAGACAAGACCGGACAAGACCCAGACAAGACCGGACAAGACCGGACAAGACCGGACAAGACCGGACAAGACCCGGACAAGACCCAGACAAGACCGGACAAGACCGGACAAGACCCAGACAAGACCGGACAAGACCGGACAAGACCCAGACAAGACCGGACAAGACCGGACAAGACCCAGACAAGACCGGACAAGACCGGACAAGACCCAGACAAGAACGGACAAGACCGGACAAGACCCAGACAAGACAGGACAAGACCGGACAAGAACCAGACAAGACCGGACAAGACCCAGTCGAGACCCAGTCAAGACCGGACAAGACCGGACAAGACCCAGACAAGACCGGACAAGACTGGACAAGACCCAGACAAGACCGGACAAGACCGGACAAGACCCAGACAAGACCGGACAAGACCGGACAAGACCCAGACAAGACCGGACAAGACCGGACAAGACCCAGACAAGACCGGACAAGACCCAGACAAGACCGGACAAGACCGGACAAGACCCAGAGAAGACCGGACAAGACCGGACAAGACCGGACAAGACCGGACAAGACCCAGACAAGACCGGACAAGACCCAGACAAGACCCGGACAAGACCGGACAAGACCGGACAAGACCCAGATAAGACAGGACAAGACCCAGACAAGACCGAAAAAGACCGGACAAGACCGGACAAGACCCAGACAAGACCGGACAAGACCCAGACAAGACCGGACAAGACCGGACAAGACCGGACAAGACCCAGACAAGACAAGACCGGACAAGACCGGACAAGACCGGACAAGACCCAGTCAAGACCGGACAAGACCCAGACAAGACCGGACAAGACCGGACAAGACCCAGACAAGACCGGACAAGACCGGACAAGTCCCAGACAAGACCGGACAAGACCGGACAACACCCTGACAAGACCGGACAAGACCGGACAAGACCCAGACAAGACCGGACAAGACCGGACAAGACCCAGACAAGACCGGACAAGACCCAGACAAGACCGGACAAGACCGGACAAGACCCAGAGAAGACCGGACAAGACCGGACAAGACCCAGACAAGACCGGACAAGACCCAGACAAGACCGGACAAGACCGGACAAGACCCAGAGAAGACCGGACAAGACCGGACAAGACCGGACAAGACCGGACAAGACCCAGACAAGACCGGACAAGACCCAGACAAGACCCGGACAAGACCGGACAAGACCGGACAAGACCCAGATAAGACAGGACAAGACCCAGACAAGACCGGACAAGACCGGACAAGACCGGACAAGACCCAGACAAGACCGGACAAGACCCAGACAAGACCGGACAAGACCGGACAAGACCGGACAAGACCCAGACAAGACAAGACCGGACAAGACCGGACAAGACCCAGTCAAGACCGGACAAGACCCAGACAAGACCGGACAAGACCGGACAAGACCCAGACAAGACCGGACAAGACCGGACAAGTCCCAGACAAGACCGGACAAGACCGGACAAGACCCTGACAAGACCGGACAAGACCGGACAAGACCCAGACAAGACCGGACAAGACCGGACAAGACCCAGACAAGACCGGACAAGACCGGACAAGACCCAGACAAGACCGGACAAGACCGGACAAGACACAGACAAGACCGGACAAGACCGGACAAGACCCAGACAAGACCGGACAAGACCCAGACAAGACCGGACAAGACCCAGACAATACCGGACAAGACCGGACAAGACCGGACAAGACCCAGACAAGACCGGACAAGACCGGACAAGACCCAGACAAGACCGGACAAGACCGGACAAGACCCAGACAAGACCGGACAAGACCGGACAAGACCCAGACAAGACCGGACAAGACCGGACAAGACCCAGACAAGAACGGACAAGACCGGACAAGACCCAGACAAGACAGGACAAGACCGGACAAGAACCAGACAAGACCGGACAAGACCCAGTCGAGACCCAGTCAAGACCGGACAAGACCGGACAAGACCCAGACAAGACCGGACAAGACCGGACAAGACCCAGACAAGACCGGACAAGACCGGACAAGACCCAGACAAGACCGGACAAGACCCAGACAAGACCGGACAAGACCGGACAAGACCCAGACAAGACCGGACAAGACCGGACAAGACCCAGACAAGACCGGACAAGACCGGACAAGTCCCAGACAAGAACGGACAAGACCGGACAAGACCCAGACAAGACCGGACAAGACCGGACAAGACCCAGCCAAGACCGGACAAGACCCAGACAAGACCGGACAAGACCGGACAAGACCCAGACAAGACGGGACAAGACCGGACAAGACCCAGACAAGACGGGACAAGACCGGACAAGACCCAGACAAGACCAGACAAGACCGGACAAGACCCAGACAAGACCGGACAAGACCGGACAAGACCCAGACAAGACCGGACAAGACCGGACAAGACCCAGACAAGACCGGACAAGACCGGACAAGACCCAGACAAGACCGGACAAGACCGAACAAGACCGGACAAGACCCAGACAAGACCGGACAAGACCGGACAAGACCCAGACAAGACCGGACAAGACCGGACAAGACCCAGACAAGACCGGACAAGACCCAGACAAGACTGGACAAGACCGGACAAGACACAGACAAGACCGGACAAGACCGGACAAGACCCAGACAAGACCGGACAAGACCCAGACAAGACCGGACAAGACCGGACAAGACCCAGACAAGACCGGACAAGACCCAGACAAGACCGGACAAGACCGGACAAGACCCAGACAAGACCGGACAAGACCCAGACAAGACCGGACAAGACCCAGACAAGACCGGACAAGACCGGACAAGACACAGACAAGACCGGACAAGACCGAACAAGACCGGACAAGACCCAGACAAGACCGGACAAGACCGGACAAGACCCAGACAAGACCGGACAAGACCGGACAAGACCCAGACAAGACCGGACAAGACCCAGACAAGACCGACAAGACCGGACAAGACCCAGACAAGACCGGACAAGACCGGACAAGACCGGACAAGACCCAGACAAGACCGGACAAGACCGGACAAGACCCAGACAAGACCGGACAAGACCCAGACAAGACCGGACAAGACCGGACAAGACCCAGACAAGACCGGACAAGACCGGACAAGGCCCGGACAAGAACGGACAAGACCGGACAAGACCCGGACAAGACCGGACAAGACCCGGACAAGACCGGACAAGAACGGACAAGACCCAGACAAGACCGGACAAGACCGGACAAGACCGGACAAGACCGGACAAGACCAGACAAGACCGGACAAGACCTGACAAGACCCAGACAAGACCGGACAAGACCGGACGAGACCCAGACAAGACCGGACAAGACCGGACGAGACCCAGACAAGACCGGACAAGACCGGACAAGACCCAGACAAGACCGGACAAGACCGGACAAGACCGGACAAGACCCAGACAAGACCGGACAAGACCGGACAAGACCGGACAAGACCCAGACAAGACCGGACAAGACCCAGACAAGACCGGACAAGACCGGACAAGACCCAGACAAGACCGGACAAGACCCATACAAGACCGGACAAGACCGGACAAGACCCAGACAAGACCGGACAAGACCGAACAAGACCGGAAAGACCCAGACAAGACCGGACAAGACCGGACAAGACCCAGACAAGACCGGGCAAGACCCAGACAAGACCGGAGAAGACCGGACAAGACCCAGACAAGGCCGGACAAGACCGGACAAGACCCAGACAAGACCGGACAAGACCGGACAAGACCGGACGAGATCCAGACAAGACCGGACGAGATCCAGACAAGACCGGACAAGACCGGACAAGACCGGACAAGACCGGACAAGACCCGGACAAGACCGGACAAGACCCGGACAAGACCGGACAAGAACGGACAAGACCCAGACAAGACCGGACAAGACCGGACAAGACCGGACAAGACCAGACAAGACCAGACAAGACCGGACAAGACCGGACAAGACCCAGACAAGACCGGACAAGACCGGACAAGACCCAGACAAGACCGGACAAGACCGGACAAGACCCAGACAAGACCGGACAAGACCTGACAAGACCCAGACAAGACCGGACAAGACCGGACGAGACCCAGACAAGACCGGACAAGACCGGACGAGACCCAGACAAGACCGGACAAGACCGGACAAGACCCAGACAAGACCGGACAAGACCGGACAAGACCGGACAAGACCCAGACAAGACCGGACAAGACCGGACAAGACCCAGACAAGACCGGACAAGACACAGACAAGACCGGACAAGACCGGACAAGACCCAGACAAGACCGGACAAGACCCATACAAGACCGGACAAGACCGGACAAGACCTGACAAGACCCAGACAAGACCGGACAAGACCGGACGAGACCCAGACAAGACCGGACAAGACCGGACGAGACCCAGACAAGACCGGACAAGACCGGACAAGACCCAGACAAGACCGGACAAGACCGGACAAGACCGGACAAGACCCAGACAAGACCGGACAAGACCGGACAAGACCCAGACAAGACCGGACAAGACACAGACAAGACCGGACAAGACCGGACAAGACCCAGACAAGACCGGACAAGACCCATACAAGACCGGACAAGACCGGACAGGACCCAGACAAGACCGGACAAGACCGAACAAGACCGGACAAGACCCAGACAAGACCGGACAAGACCGGACAAGACCCAGACAAGACCGGACAAGACCCAGACAAGACCGGAGAAGACCGGACAAGACCCAGACAAGGCCGGACAAGACCGGACAAGACCCAGACAAGACCGGACAAGACCGGACAAGACCCAGACAAGATCGGACAAGACCGGACAAGACCGGACGAGACCCAGACAAGACCGGACAAGACCGGACGAGATCCAGACAAGACCAGACAAGACCGGACAAGACCGGACAAGACCGGACAAGACCGGACAAGACCGGACAAGACCGGACAAGACCCGGACAAGACCGGACAAGACCCGGACAAGACCGGACAAGACCGGACAAGACCGGACAAGACCCGGACAAGACCGGACAAGACCCAGACAAGACCGGACAAGACCGGACAAGACACAGACAAGACCGGACAAGACCGGACAAGACCGGACAAGACCCAGACAAGACCGGACAAGACCGGACAAGACCCACATAAGACCGGACAAGACCCAGACAAGACCGGACAAGACCGGACAAGACCCAGACAAGACCGGACAAGACCCAGACAAGACCGGACAAGACCGGACAAGACCGGACAAGACCCAGACAAGACCGGACAAGAACCAGACAAGACCGGACAAGACCGGACAAGACCCAGACAAGACAAGACCGGACAAGACCGGACAAGACCCAGTCAAGACCGGACAAGACCCAGACAAGACCGGACAAGACCGGACAAGACCCAGACAAGACCGGACAAGACCGGACAAGACCCAGACAATACCGGACAAGACCGGACAAGACCCTGACAAGACCGGACAAGACCGGACAAGACCCAGACAAGACCGGACAAGACCGGACAAGACCCAGACAAGACCGGACAAGACCGGACAAGACCCAGACAAGACCGGACAAGACCGGACAAGACACAGACAAGACCGGACAAGACCGGACAAGACCCAGAAAAGACCGGACAAGACCCAGACAAGACCGGACAAGACCGGACAAGACCGGACAAGACCGGACAAGACCCGGACAAGACCCAGACAAGACCGGACAAGACCGGACAAGACCCAGACAAGACCGGACAAGACCGGACAAGACCCAGACAAGACCGGACAAGACCGGACAAGACCCAGACAAGACCGGACAAGACCGGACAAGACCCAGACAAGAACGGACAAGACCGGACAAGACCCAGACAAGACAGGACAAGACCGGACAAGAACCAGACAAGACCGGACAAGACCCAGTCGAGACCCAGTCAAGACCGGACAAGACCGGACAAGACCCAGACAAGACCGGACAAGACTGGACAAGACCCAGACAAGACCGGACAAGACCGGACAAGACCCAGACAAGACCGGACAAGACCGGACAAGACCCAGACAAGACCGGACAAGACCGGACAAGACCCAGACAAGACCGGACAAGACCCAGACAAGACCGGACAAGACCGGACAAGACCCAGAGAAGACCGGACAAGACCGGACAAGACCGGACAAGACCGGACAAGACCCAGACAAGACCGGACAAGACCCAGACAAGACCCGGACAAGACCGGACAAGACCGGACAAGACCCAGATAAGACAGGACAAGACCCAGACAAGACCGGACAAGACCGGACAAGACCGGACAAGACCCAGACAAGACCGGACAAGACCCAGACAAGACCGGACAAGACCGGACAAGACCGGACAAGACCCAGACAAGACAAGACCGGACAAGACCGGACAAGACCCAGTCAAGACCGGACAAGACCCAGACAAGACCGGACAAGACCGGACAAGACCCAGACAAGACCGGACAAGACCGGACAAGTCCCAGACAAGACCGGACAAGACCGGACAAGACCCTGACAAGACCGGACAAGACCGGACAAGACCCAGACAAGACCGGACAAGACCGGACAAGACCCAGACAAGACCGGACAAGACCGGACAAGACCCAGACAAGACCGGACAAGACCGGACAAGACACAGACAAGACCGGACAAGACCGGACAAGACCCAGACAAGACCGGACAAGACCCAGACAAGACCGGACAAGACCCAGACAATACCGGACAAGACCGGACAAGACCGGACAAGACCCAGACAAGACCGGACAAGACCGGACAAGACCCAGACAAGACCGGACAAGACCGGACAAGACCCAGACAAGACCGGACAAGACCGGACAAGACCCAGACAAGACCGGACAAGACCGGACAAGACCCAGACAAGAACGGACAAGACCGGACAAGACCCAGACAAGACAGGACAAGACCGGACAAGAACCAGACAAGACCGGACAAGACCCAGTCGAGACCCAGTCAAGACCGGACAAGACCGGACAAGACCCAGACAAGACCGGACAAGACCGGACAAGACCCAGACAAGACCGGACAAGACCGGACAAGACCCAGACAAGACCGGACAAGACCCAGACAAGACCGGACAAGACCGGACAAGACCCAGACAAGACCGGACAAGACCGGACAAGACCCAGACAAGACCGGACAAGACCGGACAAGTCCCAGACAAGAACGGACAAGACCGGACAAGACCCAGACAAGACCGGACAAGACCGGACAAGACCCAGCCAAGACCGGACAAGACCCAGACAAGACCGGACAAGACCGGACAAGACCCAGACAAGACGGGACAAGACCGGACAAGACCCAGACAAGACGGGACAAGACCGGACAAGACCCAGACAAGACCAGACAAGACCGGACAAGACCCAGACAAGACCGGACAAGACCGGACAAGACCCAGACAAGACCGGACAAGACCGGACAAGACCCAGACAAGACCGGACAAGACCGGACAAGACCCAGACAAGACCGGACAAGACCGGACAAGACCCAGACAAGACCGAACAAGACCCAGACAAGACCGGACAAGACCGGACAAGACCCAGACAAGATCGGACAAGACCGGACAAGACCGGACAAGACGCAGACAAGACCGGACAAGACCGGACAAGACCCAGACAAGACCGGACAAGACCGGACAAGACCCAGACAAGACCGGACAAGACCGGACAAGACCCAGACAAGACCGGACAAGACCGGACAAGGCCCAGACAAGATCGGACAAGACCGGACAAGACCGGACAAGACCGGACGAGACCCAGACAAGACCGGACAAGACCGGACAAGACCCAGACAAAACCGGACAAGACCGGACAAGACCGGACAAGACCCAGACAAGACCGGACAAGACCCAGACAAGACCGGACAAGACCGGACAAGACCCAGAGAAGACCGGACAAGACCGGACAAGACCGGACAAGACCGGACAAGACCCAGACAAGACCGGACAAGACCCAGACAAGACCCGGACAAGACCGGACAAGACCGGACAAGACCCAGATAAGACAGGACAACACCCAGACATGACCGGACAAGACCGGGCAAGACCAGACAAGACCCAGACAAGACCGGACAAGACCCAGACAAGACCGGACAAGACCGGACAAGACCGGACAAGACCCAGACAAGACCGGACAAGACCCAGACAAGACCGGACAAGACCGGACAAGACCCAGACAAGACAAGACCGGACAAGACCGGACAAGACCCAGTCAAGACCGGACAAGACCCAGACAAGACCGGACAAGATCGGACGAGACCCAGACAAGACCGGACAAGACCGGACGAGACCCGGACAAGACCGGACAAGACCGGACAAGACCCAGACAAGACCGGACAAGACCGGACAAGACCCAGACAAGACCGGACAAGACCGGACAAGACCCAGACAAGACCGGACAAGACCGGACAAGACCCAGACAAGACCGGACAAGACCGGACAAGACCGGACGAGACCCAGACAAGACCGGACAAGACCGGACGAGACCCAGACAAGACCGGGCAAGACCGGACGAGACCCAGACAAGACCGGACAAGACCGGACGAGACCCAGACAAGACCGGACAAGACCGGACGAGACCCAGACAAGACCGGACAAGACCGGACGAGACCCAGACAAGACCGGACAAGACCGGACGAGACCCAGACAAGACCGGACAAGACCGGACGAGTCCCAGACAAGACCGGATTAGACCGGACGAGACCCAGACAAGAACGGACAAGACCGGACGAGACCGGACAAGACCCAGACAAGACCGGACAAGACCCAGACAAGACCGGACAAGACCGGACAAGACCCAGACAAGACAAGACCGGACAAGACCGGACAAGACCCAGTCAAGACCGGACAAGACCCAGACAAGACCGGACAAGACCGGACGAGACCCAGACAAGACCGGACAAGACCGGACGAGACCCGGACAAGACCGGACAAGACCGGACAAGACCCAGACAAGACCGGACAAGACCGGACAAGACCCAGACAAGACCGGACAAGACCGGACAAGACCCAGACAAGACCGGACAAGACCGGACAAGACCCAGACAAGACCGGACAAGACCGGACAAGACCGGACGAGACCCAGACAAGACCGGACAAGACCGGACGAGACCCAGACAAGACCGGGCAAGACCGGACGAGACCCAGACAAGACCGGACAAGACCGGACGAGACCCAGACAAGACCGGACAAGACCGGACGAGACCCAGACAAGACCGGACAAGACCGGACGAGACCCAGACAAGACCGGACAAGACCGGACGAGACCCAGACAAGACCGGACAAGACCGGACGAGTCCCAGACAAGACCGGATTGGACCGGACGAGACCCAGACAAGAACGGACAAGACCGGACGAGACCGGACAAGACCCAGACAAGACCGGACAAGACCCAGACAAGACCGGACAAGACCGGACAAGACCCAGACAAGACCGGACAAGACCGGACAAGACCCAGACAAGACCGGACAAGACCGGACAAGTCCCAGACAAGAACGGACAAGACCGGACAAGACCCAGACAAGACCAGACAAGACCGGTCAAGACCCAGACAAGACCGGACAAGACCGGACAAGACCCAGACAAGACCGGACAAGACCGGACAAGACCCAGACAAGACCAGACAAGACCGGTCAAGACCCAGACAAGACCGGACAAGACCGGACAAGACCCAGACAAGACCGGACAAGACCGGACAAGACCCAGACAAGACCGGACAAGACCGGACAAGACCCAGACAAGACCGGACAAGACCGGACAAGACCCAGACAAGACCGAACAAGACCCAGACAAGACCGGACAAGACCGGACAAGACCCAGACAAGACCGGACAAGACCCAGACAACACCGGACAAAACCGGACAAGACCCAGACAAGACCGGACAAGACCGGACAAGACCCAGACAAGACCGGACAAGACCGGACAAGACCCAGACAAGACCGGACAAGACCGGACAAGACCCAGACAAGACCGGAAAAGACCGGACAAGACCCAGACAAGACCGGACAAGACCGGACAAGACCCAGACAAGACCGGACAAGACCCAGACAAGACCGGACAAGACCGGACAAGACCCAGACAAGACCGGACAAGACCGGACAAGACCCAGACAAGACCGGACAAGACCGGACAATGCCCAGACAAGATCGGACAAGACCGGACAAGACCGGACGAGACACAGACAAGACCGGACAAGACCGGACGAGACCCAGACAAGACCGGACAAGACCGGACAAGACCGGACAAGACCCAGACAAGACCTGACAAGGCCGGACAAGACCGGACAAGACCCAGACAAGACCGGACAAGACCCAGACAAGAACCGTCAAGACCGGACAAGACCCAGACAAGACAAGACCGGACAAGACCGGACAAGACCCAGTCAAGACCGGACAAGACCCAGACAAGACCGGACAAGACCGGACAAGACCCAGACAAGACCGGACAAGACCGGACAAGACCCAGACAAGACCGGACAAGACTGTACAAGACCCTGACAAGACCGGACAAGACCGGACAAGAACCAGACAAGACCGGACAAGACCGGACAAGACCCAGACAAGACCGGACAAGACCGGACAAGACACAGACAAGACCGGACAAGACCGGACAAGACCCAGACAAGACCGGACAAGACCCAGACAAGACCGGACAAGACCGGACAAGACCGGACAAGACCCAGACAAGACCCAGACAAGACCGGACAAGACCGGACAAGACCCAGACAAGACCGGACAAGACCGGACAAGACCCAGACAAGACCGGACAAGACCAGACAAGACCCTGACAAGACCGGACAAGACCGGACAAGAACCAGACAAGACCGGACAAGACCGGACAAGACCCAGACAAGACCGGACAAGACCGGACAAGACACAGACAAGACCGGACAAGACCGGACAAGACCCAGACAAGACCGGACAAGACCCAGACAAGACCGGACAAGACCGGACAAGACCGGACAAGACCCAGACAAGACCGGACAAGACCGGACAAGACCCAGACAAGACCGGACAAGACCGGACAAGACCCAGACAAGACCGGACAAGACCGGACAAGACCCAGACAAGACCGGACAAGACCCAGACAAGACCGGACAAGACCAGACAAGACCCAGACAAGACCGGACAAGACCGGACAAGACCCAGACAAGACAGGACAAGACGGGACAAGAACAAGACAAGACCGGACAAGACCCAGTCAAGACCCAGTCAAGACCGGACAAGACCGGACAAGACCCGGACAAGACCGGACAAGACCCAGACAAGACCGGACAAGACTGGACAAGACCCAAACAAGACCGGACAAGACCGGACAAGACCCAGACAAGACCGGACAAGACCGGACAAGACCGGACAAGACCCAGACAAGACCAGACAAGACCGGACAAGACCGGACAAGACCGGACAAGACCGTACAAGACCCAGACAAGACCGGACAAGACCCAGACAAGACCCGGACAAGACCGGACAAGACCGGATAAGACCCGGACAAGACCGGACAAGACCGGACGAGACCCAGACAAGACCGGACAAGACCGGACGAGACCCAGACAAGACCGGACAAGACCGGACAAGACCCAGACAACACCGGACAAGACCGGACAAGAACCAAACAAGACCGGACAAGACCCAGATAAGACCAGACAAGACCCAGACAAGACCGGACAAGACCGGACAAGACCCAGACAAGACCGGACAAGACCCAGACAAGACCGGACAAGACCGGACAAGACCGGACAAGACCGGACAAGACCCAGACAAGACCGGACAAGACCCAGACAAGACCGTACAAGACCGGACAAGACCCAGACAAGACAAGACCAGACCGGACAAGACCGGACAAGACCCAGTCAAGACCGGACAAGACCCAGACAAGACCGGACAAGACCGGACAAGACCCAGACAAGACCGGACAAGACCGGACAAGACCCAGACAAGACCCAGACAAGACCGGACAAGACCGGACAAGACCCAGACAAGACCGGACAAGACCGGACAAGACCGGACAAGACCCAGACAAGACCGGACAAGAGCGGACAAGACCGGACAAGACCCAGACAAGACCGGACAAGACCGGACAAGACACAGACAAGACCGGACAAGACCGGACAAGACCCAGACAAGACCGGACAAGACCCAGACAAGACCGGACAAGACCGGACAAGACCCAGACAAGACCGGAAAAGACCGGACAAGACCCAGACAAGACCGGACAAGACCGGACAAGACCCAGACAAGACCGGACAAGACCGGACAAGACCCAGACAAGAACGGACAAGACCGGACAAGACCCAGACAAGACCGGACAAGACCGGACAAGACCCAGACAAGACCGGACAAGACCGGACAAGACCCAGACAACACCGGACAAGACCGGACAAGAACCAGACAAGACCGACAAGACCGGACAAGACCCAGACAAGACCGGACAAGACCGGACAAGACCCAGACAAGACCGGACAAGACCGGACAAGACCCAGACAAGAACGGACAAGACCGGACAAGACCCAGACAAGACCGGACAAGACCGGACAAGACCCAGACAAGACCGGACAAGACCGGACAAGACCCAGACAAGACCGGACAAGACCGGACAAGACCCAGACAAGACCGGACAAGACCGGACAAGACCGGACAAGACCGGACAAGACCCAGACAAGACCGGACAAGACCCAGACAAGACCGTACAAGACCGGACAAGACCCAGACAAGACAAGACCAGACCGGACAAGACCGGACAAGACCCAGTCAAGACCGGACAAGACCCAGACAAGACCGGACAAGACCGGACAAGACCCAGACAAGACCGGACAAGACCGGACAAGACCCAGACAAGACCCAGACAAGACCGGACAAGACCGGACAAGACCCAGACAAGACCGGACAAGACCGGACAAGACCGGACAAGACCCAGACAAGACCGGACAAGAGCGGACAAGACCGGACAAGACCCAGACAAGACCGGACAAGACCGGACAAGACACAGACAAGACCGGACAAGACCGGACAAGACCCAGACAAGACCGGACAAGACCCAGACAAGACCGGACAAGACCGGACAAGACCCAGACAAGACCGGAAAAGACCGGACAAGACCCAGACAAGACCGGACAAGACCGGACAAGACCCAGACAAGACCGGACAAGACCGGACAAGACCCAGACAAGAACGGACAAGACCGGACAAGACCCAGACAAGACCGGACAAGACCGGACAAGACCCAGACAAGACCGGACAAGACCGGACAAGACCCAGACAACACCGGACAAGACCGGACAAGAACCAGACAAGACCGACAAGACCGGACAAGACCCAGACAAGACCGGACAAGACCGGACAAGACCCAGACAAGACCGGACAAGACCGGACAAGACCCAGACAAGAACGGACAAGACCGGACAAGACCCAGACAAGACCGGACAAGACCGGACAAGACCCAGACAAGACCGGACAAGACCGGACAAGACCCAGACAAGACCGGACAAGACCGGACAAGACCCAGACAAGACCGGACAAGACCCAGACAAGACCGGACATGACCGGACAAGACCCAGACAAGACCGGACAAGACCGGACAAGACCCAGACAAGACCGGACAAGACCCAGACAAGACCGGACATGACCGGACAAGACCCAGACAAGACCGGACAAGACCGGACAAGACCCAGACAAGAGCGGACAAGACCGGACAAGACCCAGACAAGACCGGACAAGACCGGACAAGACCCAGATAAGACCGGACAAGACCCAGACAAGACCGGACAAGACCGGACGAGACCCAGACAAGACCGGACAAGACCGGACGAGATCCAGACAAGACCCAGACAAGACCGGACAAGACCGGACAAGACCCAGACAAGACCGGACAAGACCCAGACAAGACCGGACAAGACCCAGACAAGACCGGACAAGACCGAGACAAGACCCAGACAAGACCGGACAAGACCGGACAAGACCGGACAAGACCCAGACAAGACCGGACAAGTCCCAGACAAGACCCGGACAAGACCGGACAAGACCCAGACAAGACCGGACAAGACCCAGACAAGACCGGACAAGACCCGGACAAGACCGGACAAGACCGGACAAGACCCGGACAAGACCGGACAAGAACGGACAAGACCGGACAAGACCGGACAAGACCGGACAAGACCGGACGAGACCCAGACAAGACCGGACAAGACCGGACGAGACCCAGACAAGACCGGACAAGACCGCACGAGACCCAGACAAGACCGGACAAGACCGGACGAGACCCAGACATGACCGGACAAGACCGGTCGAGACCCAGACATGACCGGACAAGACCGGACGAGACCCAGACAAGACCGGACAAGACCGGACAAGACCCAGACAAGACCGGACAAGACCGGACAAGACCCAGACAAGACCGGACAAGACCCAGACAAGAACGGACAAGACCGGACAAGACCCAGACAAGACCCAGACAAGACCGGACAAGACCGGACAAGACCCAGACAAGACCGGACAAGACCGGACAAGACCCAGACAAGACCGGACATGACCGGACAAGACCCAGACAAGACCGGACAAGACCGGACAAGACCCAGACAAGACTGGACAAGACCCAGACAAGACCGGACAAGACCGGACAAGACCCAGACAAGACCGGACAAGACCGGACAAAACCCAGACAAGAGCAGACAAGACCGGACAAGACCCAGACAAGACCGGACAAGACCGGACAAGACCCAGACAAGACCGGACAAGACCCAGACAAGACCGGACAAGACCGGACAAGACCCAGACAAGACCGGACAAGACCGAGACAAGACCCAGACAAGACCCAGACAAGACCGGACAAGACCGGACAAGACCCAGACAAGACCGGACAAGACCGGACAAGACCCAGACAAGACCGGACAAGACCTGACAAGACCCAGACAAGACCGGACAAGACCGGACGAGACCCAGACAAGACCGGACAAGACCGGACGAGACCCAGACAAGACCGGACAAGACCGGACAAGACCCAGACAAGACCGGACAAGACCGGACAAGACCGGACAAGACCCAGACAAGACCGGACAAGACCGGACAAGACCCAGACAAGACCGGACAAGACCCAGACAAGACCGGACAAGACCGGACAAGACCCAGACAAGACCGGACAAGACCCATACAAGACCGGACAAGACCGGACAAGACCCAGACAAGACCGGACAAGACCGAACAAGACCGGACAAGACCCAGACAAGACCGGACAAGACCGGACAAGACCCAGACAAGACCGGACAAGACCCAGACAAGACCGGAGAAGACCGGACAAGACCCAGACAAGGCCGGACAAGACCGGACAAGACCCAGACAAGACCGGACAAGACCGGACAAGACCCAGACAAGATCGGACAAGACCGGACAAGACCGGACGAGACCCAGACAAGACCGGACAAGACCGGACGAGATCCAGACAAGACCGGACAAGACCGGACAAGACCGGACAAGACCGGACAAGACCGGACAAGACCGGACAAGACCCGGACAAGACCGGACAAGACCCGGACAAGACCGGACAAGACCGGACAAGACCGGACAAGACCCGGACAAGACCGGACAAGACCCGGACAAGACCGGACAAGACACAGACAAGACCGGACAAGACCGGACAAGACCGGACAAGACCCAGACAAGACCGGACAAGACCGGACAAGACCCACATAAGACCGGACAAGACCCAGACAAGACCGGACAAGACCGGACAAGACCCAGACAAGACCGGACAAGACCCAGACAAGACCGGACAAGACCGGACAAGACCGGACAAGACCCAGACAAGACCGGACAAGAACCAGACAAGACCGGACAAGACCGGACAAGACCCAGACAAGACAAGACCGGACAAGACTGGACAAGACCCAGTCAAGACCGGACAAGACCCAGACAAGACCGGACAAGACCGGACAAGACCCAGACAAGACCGGACAAGACCGGACAAGACCCAGACAAGACCGGACAAGACCGGACAAGACCCTGACAAGACCGGACAAGACCGGACAAGACCCAGACAAGACCGGACAAGACCGGACAAGACACAGACAAGACCGGACAAGACCGGACAAGACCCAGACAAGACCGGACAAGACCGGACAAGACCCAGACAAGACCGGACATGACCGGACAAGACCCAGACAAGACCGGACAAGACCGGACAAGACCCAGACAAGACTGGACAAGACCCAGACAAGACCGGACAAGACCGGACAAGACCCAGACAAGACCGGACAAGACCGGACAAAACCCAGACAAGAGCAGACAAGACCGGACAAGACCCAGACAAGACCGGACAAGACCGGACAAGACCCAGACAAGACCGGACAAGACCCAGACAAGACCGGACAAGACCGGACAAGACCCAGACAAGACCGGACAAGACCGAGACAAGACCCAGACAAGACCCAGACAAGACCGGACAAGACCGGACAAGACCCAGACAAGACCGGACAAGACCGGACAAGACCCAGACAAGACCGGACAAGACCTGACAAGACCCAGACAAGACCGGACAAGACCGGACGAGACCCAGACAAGACCGGACAAGACCGGACGAGACCCAGACAAGACCGGACAAGACCGGACAAGACCCAGACAAGACCGGACAAGACCGGACAAGACCGGACAAGACCCAGACAAGACCGGACAAGACCGGACAAGACCCAGACAAGACCGGACAAGACCCAGACAAGACCGGACAAGACCGGACAAGACCCAGACAAGACCGGACAAGACCCATACAAGACCGGACAAGACCGGACAAGACCCAGACAAGACCGGACAAGACCGAACAAGACCGGACAAGACCCAGACAAGACCGGACAAGACCGGACAAGACCCAGACAAGACCGGACAAGACCCAGACAAGACCGGAGAAGACCGGACAAGACCCAGACAAGGCCGGACAAGACCGGACAAGACCCAGACAAGACCGGACAAGACCGGACAAGACCCAGACAAGATCGGACAAGACCGGACAAGACCGGACGAGACCCAGACAAGACCGGACAAGACCGGACGAGATCCAGACAAGACCGGACAAGACCGGACAAGACCGGACAAGACCGGACAAGACCGGACAAGACCGGACAAGACCCGGACAAGACCGGACAAGACCCGGACAAGACCGGACAAGACCGGACAAGACCGGACAAGACCCGGACAAGACCGGACAAGACCCGGACAAGACCGGACAAGACACAGACAAGACCGGACAAGACCGGACAAGACCGGACAAGACCCAGACAAGACCGGACAAGACCGGACAAGACCCACATAAGACCGGACAAGACCCAGACAAGACCGGACAAGACCGGACAAGACCCAGACAAGACCGGACAAGACCCAGACAAGACCGGACAAGACCGGACAAGACCGGACAAGACCCAGACAAGACCGGACAAGAACCAGACAAGACCGGACAAGACCGGACAAGACCCAGACAAGACAAGACCGGACAAGACTGGACAAGACCCAGTCAAGACCGGACAAGACCCAGACAAGACCGGACAAGACCGGACAAGACCCAGACAAGACCGGACAAGACCGGACAAGACCCAGACAAGACCGGACAAGACCGGACAAGACCCTGACAAGACCGGACAAGACCGGACAAGACCCAGACAAGACCGGACAAGACCGGACAAGACACAGACAAGACCGGACAAGACCGGACAAGACCCAGACAAGACCGGACAAGACCGGACAAGACACAGACAAGACCGGACAAGACCGGACAAGACCCAGACAAGACCGGACAAGACCCAGACAAGACCGGACAAGACCGGACAAGACCGGACAAGACCCGGACAAGACCCAGACAAGACCGGACAAGACCGGACAAGACCCAGACAAGACCGGACAAGACCGGACAAGACCCAGACAAGACCGGACAAGACCGGACAAGACCCAGACAAGACCGGACAAGACCGGACAAGACCCAGACAAGAACGGACAAGACCGGACAAGACCCGGACAAGACAGGACAAGACCGGACAAGAACCAGACAAGACCGGACAAGACCCAGTCGAGACACAGTCAAGACCGGACAAGACCGGACAAGACCCAGACAAGACCGGACAAGACCGGACAAGACCCAGACAAGACCGGACAAGACCGGACAAGACCCAGACAAGACCGGACAAGACCGGACAAGACCCAGACAAGACCGGACAAGACCGGACAAGACCCAGACAAGACCGGACAAGACCCAGACAAGACCGGACAAGACCGGACAAGACCCAGAGAAGACCGGACAAGACCGGACAAGACCGGACAAGACCGGACAAGACCCAGACAAGACCGGACAAGACCCAGACAAGACCCGGACAAGACCGGACAAGACCGGACAAGACCCAAATAAGACAGGACAAGACCCAGACAAGACCGGACAAGACCGGACAAGACCGGACAAGACCCAGACAAGACCCAGACAAGACCGGACAAGACCCAGACAAGACCGGACAAGACCGGACAAGACCGGACAAGACCCAGACAAGACAAGACCGGACAAGACCGGACAAGACCCAGTCAAGACCGGACAAGACCCAGACAAGACCGGACAAGACCGGACAAGACCCAGACAAGACCGGACAAGACCGGACAAGACCCAGACAAGACCGGACAAGACCGGACAAGACCCTGACAAGACCGGACAAGACCGGACAAGACCCAGACAAGACCGGACAAGACCGGACAAGACCCAGACAAGACCGGACAAGACCGGACAAGACCCAGACAAGACCGGACAAGACCGGACAAGACACAGACAAGACCGGACAAGACCGGACAAGACCCAGACAAGACCGGACAAGACCCAGACAATACCGGAAAAGACCGGACAAGACCGGACAAGACCCAGACAAGACCGGACAAGACCGGACAAGACCCAGACAAGACCGGACAAGACCGGACAAGACCCAGACAAGACCGGACAAGACCGGACAAGACCCAGACAAGACCGGACAAGACCGGACAAGACCCAGACAAGAACGGACAAGACCGGACAAGACCCAGACAAGACAGGACAAGACCGGACAAGAACCAGACAAGACCGGACAAGACCCAGTCGAGACCCAGTCAAGACCGGACAAGACCGGACAAGACCCAGACAAGACCGGACAAGACCGGACAAGACCCAGACAAGACCGGACAAGACCGGACAAGACCCAGACAAGACCGGACAAGACCCAGACAAGACCGGACAAGACCGGACAAGACCCAGACAAGACCGGACAAGACCGGACAAGACCCAGACAAGACCGGACAAGACCGGACAAGTCCCAGACAAGAACGGACAAGACCGGACAAGACCCAGACAAGACCGGACAAGACCGGACAAGACCCAGCCAAGACCGGACAAGACCCAGACAAGACCGGACAAGACCGGACAAGACCCAGACAAGACGGGACAAGACCGGACAAGACCCAGACAAGACCAGACAAGACCGGACAAGACCCAGACAAGACCGGACAAGACCGGACAAGACCCAGACAAGACCGGACAAGACCGGACAAGACCCAGACAAGACCGGACAAGACCGGACAAGACCCAGACAAGACCGGACAAGACCGGACAAGACCCAGACAAGACCGAACAAGACCCAGACAAGACCGGACAAGACCGGACAAGACCCAGACAAGATCGGACAAGACCGGACAAGACCGGACAAGACCGGACAAGACCCAGACAAGACCGGACAAGACCCAGACAACACCGGACAAGACCGGACAAGACCCAGACAAGACCGGACAAGACCGGACAAGACCCAGACAAGACCGGACAAGACCGGACAAGACCCAGACAAGACCGGACAAGACCGGACAAGACCCAGACAAGACCGGAAAAGACCGGACAAGACCCAGACAAGACCGGACAAGACCGGACAAGACCCAGACAAGACCGGACAAGACCCAGACAAGACCGGACAAGACCGGACAAGACGCAGACAAGACCGGACAAGACCGGACAAGACCCAGACAAGACCGGACAAGACCGGACAAGACCCAGACAAGACCGGACAAGACCGGACAAGACCCAGACAAGACCGGACAAGACCGGACAAGGCCCAGACAAGATCGGACAAGACCGGACAAGACCGGACGAGACCCAGACAAGACCGGACAAGACCGGACAAGACCCAGACAAGACCCAGACAAGACCGGACAAGACCGGTAAAGACCCAGACAAGACCGGACAAGACCCAGACAAGACCGGACAAGACCGGACAAGACCCAGAGAAGACCGGACAAGACCGGACAAGACCGGACAAGACCGGACAAGACCCAGACAAGACCGGACAAGACCCAGACAAGACCCGGACAAGACCGGACAAGACCGGACAAGACCCAGATAAGACAGGACAAGACCCAGACAAGACCGGACAAGGCAGGGCAAGACCAGACAAGACCCAGACAAGACCGGACAAGACCCAGACAAGACCGGACAAGACCGGACAAGACCGGACAAGACCCAGACAAGACCGGACAAGACCCAGACAAGACCGGACAAGACCGGACAAGACCCAGACAAGACAAGACCGGACAAGACCGGACAAGACCCAGTCAAGACCGGACAAGACCCAGACAAGACCGGACAAGACCGGACGAGACCCAGACAAGACCGGACAAGACCGGACGAGACACGGACAAGACCGGACAAGACCGGACAAGACCCAGACAAGACCGGACAAGACCGGACAAGACCCAGACAAGATCGGACAAGACCGGACAAGACCCAGACAAGACCGGACAAGACCGGACAAGACCCAGACAAGACCGGACAAGACCGGACAAGATCGGACGAGACCCAGACAAGACCGGACAAGACCGGACGAGACCCAGACAAGACCGGGCAAGACCGGACGAGACCCAGACAAGACCGGACAAGACCGGACGAGACCCAGACAAGACCGGACAAGACCGGACGAGACCCAGACAAGACCGGACAAGACCGGACGAGACCCAGACAAGACCGGACAAGACCGTACGAGACCCAGACAAGACCGGACAAGACCGGACGAGTCCCAGACAAGACCGGATTAGACCGGACGAGACCCAGACAAGAACGGACAAGACCGGACGAGACCGGACAAGACCCAGACAAGACCGGACAAGACCCAGACAAGACCGGACAAGACCGGACAAGACCCAGACAAGACCGGACAAGACCGGACAAGACCCAGACAAGACCGGACAAGACCGGACAAGTCCCAGACAAGAACGGACAAGACCGGACAAGACCCAGACAAGACCGGACAAGACTGGACAAGACCCAGCCAAGACCGGACAAGACCCAGACAAGACCGGACAAGACCCAGACAAGACCCAGACAAGACGGGACAAGACCGGACAAGACCCAGACAAGACCAGACAAGACCGGTCAAGACCCAGACAAGACCGGACAAGACCGGACAAGACCCAGACAAGACCAGACAAGACCGGACAAGACCCAGACAAGACCGGACAAGACCGGACAAGACCCAGACAAGACCGAACAAGACCCAGACAAGACCGGACAAGACCCAGACAAGATCGGACAAGACCGGACAAGACCGGACAAGACCCAGACAAGACCGGACAAGACCCAGACAACACCGGACAAGACCGGACAAGACCCAGACAAGACCGGACAAGACCGGACAAGACCCAGACAAGACCGGACAAGACCGGACAAGACCCAGACAAGACCGGACAAGACCGGACAAGACCCAGACAAGACCGGAAAAGACCGGACAAGACCCAGACAAGACCGGACAAGACCGGACAAGACCCAGACAAGACCGGACAAGACCCAGACAAGACCGGACAAGACCGGACAAGACCCAGACAAGACCGGACAAGACCGGACAAGACCCAGACAAGACCGGACAAGACCGGACAAGACCGGACAAGGCCCAGACAAGATCGGACAAGACCGGACAAGACCGGACGAGACCCAGACAAGACCGGACAAGACCGGACGAGACCCAGACAAGACCGGACAAGACCGGACAAGACCCAGACAAGACCGGACAAGACCGGACAAGACCGGACAAGACCCAGACAAGACCGGACAAGACCCAGACAAGAACCGTCAAGACCGGACGAGACCCAGACAAGACAAGACCGGACAAGACCGGACAAGACCCAGTCAAGACCGGACAAGACCCAGACAAGACCGGACAAGACCGGACAAGACCCAGACAAGACCGGACAAGACCGGACAAGACCCAGACAAGACCGGACAAGACCGTACAAGACCCTGACAAGACCGGACAAGACCGGACAAGAACCAGACAAGACCGGACAAGACCGGACAAGACCCAGACAAGACCGGACAAGACCGGACAAGACACAGACAAGACCGGACAAGACCGGACAAGACCCAGACAAGACCGGACAAGACCCAGACAAGACCGGACAAGACCGGACAAGACCGGACAAGACCCAGACAAGACCCAGACAAGACCGGACAAGACCGGACAAGACCCAGACAAGACCGGACAAGACCGGACAAGACCCTGACAAGACCCTGACAAGACCGGACAAGACCGGACAAGAACCAGACAAGACCGGACAAGTCCGGACAAGACCCAGACAAGACCGGACAAGACCGGACAAGACCCAGACAAGACCGGACAAGACCGGACAAGACCGGACAAGACCGTACAAGACCCAGACAAGACCGGACAAGACCGGACAAGACACAGACAAGACCGGACAAGACCGGACAAGACCCAGACAAGACCGGACAAGACCCAGACAAGACCGGACAAGACCGGACAAGACCGGACAAGACCCAGACAAGACCGGACAAGACCGGACAAGACCCAGACAAGACCAGACAAGACCGGACAAGACCCAGACAAGACCGGACAAGACCGGACAAGACCCAGACAAGACCGGACAAGACCCAGAGAAGACCGGACAAGACCAGACAAGACCCAGACAAGACCGGACAAGACCGGACAAGACCCAGACAAGACAGGACAAGACGGGACAAGAACAAGACAAGACCGGACAAGACCCAGTCAAGACCCAGTCAAGATCGGACAAGACCGGACAAGACCCAGACAAGACCGGACAAGACCCAGACAAGACCGGACAAGACTGGACAAGACCCAAACAAGACCGGACAAGACCGGACAAGACCGGACAAGACCCAGACAAGACCGGACAAGACCGGACAAGACCGGACAAGACCCAGACAAGACCAGACAAGACCGGACAAGACCGGACAAGACCGGACAAGACCGTACAAGACCCAGACAAGACCGGACAAGACCCAGACAAGACCCGGACAAGACCGGACAAGACCGGATAAGACCCGGACAAGACCGGACAAGACCGGACAAGACCCAGACAAGACCGGACAAGACCGGACGAGACCCAGACAAGACCGGACAAGACCGGACAAGACCCAGACAACACCGGACAAGACCGGACAAGAACCAAACAAGACCGGACAAGACCCAGATAAGACCGGACAAGACCCAGACAAGACCGGACAAGACCGGACAAGACCCAGACAAGACCGGACAAGACCCAGACAAGACCGGACAAGACCGGACAAGACCGGACAAGACCGGACAAGACCCAGACAAGACCGGACAAGACCCAGAAAAGACAAGACCAGACCGGACAAGACCGGACAAGACCCAGTCAAGACCGGACAAGACCCAGACAAGACCGGACAAGACCGGACAAGACCCAGACAAGACCGGACAAGACCGGACAAGACCCAGACAAGACCCAGACAAGACCGGACAAGACCGGACAAGACCCAGACAAGACCGGACAAGACCGGACAAGACCGGACAAGACCCAGACAAGACCGGACAAGAGCGGACAAGACCGGACAAGACCCAGACAAGACCGGACAAGACCGGACAAGACACAGACAAGACCGGACAAGACCGGACAAGACACAGACAAGACCGGACAAGACCCAGACAAGACCGGACAAGACCGGACAAGACCCAGACAAGACCGGAAAAGACCGGACAAGACCCAGACAAGACCGGACAAGACCGGACAAGACCCAGACAAGACCGGACAAGACCGGACAAGACCCAGACAAGAACGGACAAGACCGGACAAGACCCAGACAAGACCGGACAAGACCGGACAAGACCCAGACAAGACCGGACAAGACCGGACAAGACCCAGACAACACCGGACAAGACCGGACAAGAACCAGACAAGACCGACAAGACCGGACAAGACCCAGACAAGACCGGACAAGACCGGACAAGACCAGACAAGACCGGACAAGACCGGACAAGACCCAAACAAGAACGGACAAGACCGGACAAGACCCAGACAAGACCGGACAAGACCGGACAAGACCCAGACAAGACCGGACAAGACCGGACAAGACCCAGACAAGACCGGACAAGACCGGACAAGACCCAGACAAGACCGGACAAAACCCAGACAAGACCGGACATGACCGGACAAGACCCAGACAAGACCGGACAAGACCGGACAAGACCCAGACAAGACCGGACAAGACCCAGACAAGACCGGACATGACCGGACAAGACCCAGACAAGACCGGACAAGACCGGACAAGACCCAGACAAGAGCGGACAAGATCGGACAAGACCCAGACAAGACTGGACAAGACCGGACAAGACCCAGACAAGACCGGACAAGACCCAGACAAGACCGGACAAGACCGGACAAGACCCAGACAAGACCGGACAAGACCGAGACAAGACCCAGACAAGACCCAGACAAGACCGGACAAGACCAGACAAGACCCAGACAAGACCGGACAAGACCCAGACAAGACCGGACAAGACCCAGACAAGACCGGACAAGACCGAGACAAGACCCAGACAAGACCGGACAAGACCGGACAAGACCGGACAAGACCCAGACAAGACCGGACAAGTCCCAGACAAGACCCGGACAAGACCGGACAAGACCCAGACAAGACCGGACAAGACCCAGACAAGACCGGACAAGACCCGGACAAGACCGGACAAGACCCGGACAAGACCGGACAAGAACGGACAAGACCGGACAAGACCGGACAAGACCGGACAAGACCGGACGAGACCCAGACAAGACCGGACAAGACCGGAAGAGACCCAGACAAGACCGGACAAGACCGCACGAGACCCAGACAAGACCGGACAAGACCGGACGAGACCCAGACATGACCGGACAAGACCGGTCGAGACCCAGACATGACCGGACAAGACCGGACGAGACCTAGACAAGATCGGACAAGACCGGACAAGACCAGACAAGACCGGACAAGACCGGACAAGACCCAGACAAGAACGGACAAGACCGGACAAGACCCAGACAAGAACGGACAAGACCGGACAAGACCCAGACAAGACCGGACAAGACCGGACAAGACTCAGACAAGACCGGACAAGACCGGACAAGACCCAGACAAGACCGGACAAGACCGGACAAGACCCAGACAAGACCGGACAAGACCCAGACAAGACCGGACATGACCGGACAAGACCCAGACAAGACCGGACAAGACCGGACAAGACCCAGACAAGACCGGACAAGACCCAGACAAGACCGGACAAGACTGGACAAGACCCAGACAAGACCGGACAAGACCGAGACAAGACCCAGACAAGACCGGACAAGACCGGACAAGACCCAGACAAGACCGGACAAGTCCCAGACAAGACCCGGACAAGACCGGACAAGACCGGACAAGACCCAGACAAGACCGGACAAGACCCGGACAAGACCGGACAAGACCGGACAAGACCCGGACAAGACCGGACAAGACCGGACAAGACCGGACAAGACCGGACAAGACCGGACAAGACCGGACAAGACCGGACAAGACCGGACAAGACCGGACGAGACCCAGACAAGACCGGACAAGACCGGACGAGACCCAGACAAGACCGGACAAGACCGCACGAGACCCAGACAAGACCGGACAAGACCGGACGAGACCCAGACAAGACCGGACAAGACCGGACGAGACCCAGACAAGACCGGACAAGACCGAACGAGACCCAGACAAGACCGGACAAGACCGGACAAGACCCAGACATGACCGGACAAGACCGGTCGAGACACAGACATGACCGGACAAGACCGGACGAGACCCAGACAAGACCGGACAAGACCGGACAAGACCCAGACAAGACCGGACAAGACCCAGACAAGAACGGACAAGACCGGACAAGACCCAGACAAGACCCAGACAAGACCGGACAAGACCGGACAAGACCCAGACAAGACCGGACAAGACCGGACAAGACCCAGACAAGACCGGACATGACCGGACAAGACACAGACAAGACCGGACAAGACCGGACAAGACCCAGACAAGACCGGACAAGACCCAGACAAGACTGGACAAGACCGGACAAGACCCAGACAAGACCGGACAAGACCGGACAAAACCCAGACAAGAGCAGACAAGACCGGACAAGACCCAGACAAGACCGGACAAGACCGGACAAGACCCAGACAAGACCGGACAAGACCCAGACAAGACCGGACAAGACCGGACAAGACCCGGACAAGACCCAGACAAGACCGGACAAGACCGAGACAAGACCCAGACAAGACCCAGACAAGACCGGACAAGACCGGACAAGACCCAGACAAGACCGGGCAAGACCCAGACAAGACCGGACAAGACACAGACAAGACCGGACAAGACCGGACAAGACCCAGACAAGACCGGACAAGACCGAGACAAGACCCAGACAAGACCGGACAAGACCCAGACAAGACCGGACAAGACCCAGACAAGACCCGGACTAGACCGGACAAGACCGGACAAGACCCAGACAAGACCGTACAAGACCGGACAAGACCCAGACAAGACCGGACAAGACCGGACAAGACCCAGACAAGACCGGACAAGACCCAGACAAGACCGGACATGACCGGACAAGACCCAGACAAGACCGGACAAGACCGGACAAGACCCAGACAAGACCGGACAAGACCCAGACAAGACCGGACAAGACCGGACAAGACCCAGACAAGACCGGACAAGACCGGACAAGACCCAGACAAGAGCGGACAAGACCGGACAAGACCCAGACAAGACCGGACAAGACCGGACAAGACCCAGACAAGACCGGACAAGACCCAGACAAGACCGGACAAGACCGGACAAGACCGGACAAGACCCAGACAAGACCGGACAAGACCCAGACAAGACCCGGACAAGACCGGACAAGACCGGACAAGACCCAGACAAGACCGTACAAGACCCGGACAAGACCGGACAAGACCGGACAAGACCCGGACAAGACCGGACAAGACCGGACAAGACCGGACAAGACCGGACAAGACCGGACGAGACCCAGACAAGACCGGACAATACCGGACGAGACCAAGACAAGACCGGACAAGACCGGACGAGACCCAGACAAGACCGGACAAGACCGGACGAGACCCAGACAAGACCGGACAAGACCGGACGAGACCCAGACAAGACCGGACAATACCGGACGAGACCCAGACATGACCGGACAAGACCGGTCGAGACCCAGACATGACCGGACAAGACCGGACGAGACCCAGACAAGACCGGAAAAGACCGGACAAGACCCAGACAAGACTGGACAAGACCGGACAAGACCCAGACAATACCGGACAAGACCCAGACAAGACCGGACAAGACCGGACAAGACCCAGACAAGACCGGGCAAGACCGGACAAGACCCAGACAAGACCGGACAAGACCGGACAAGACCCAGACAAGACCGGACAAGACCGGACAAGAACCAGACAAGACCGGACAAGACCGGACAAGACCCAGACAAGATCGGAAAAGACCGGACAAGACCGGACGAGACCCAGACAAGACCGGACAAGACCGGACGAGACCCAGGTCAAGACCGGACAAGACCGGACAAGACCCAGACAAGACCGGACAAGACCCAGACAAGATCGGACAAGACCGGACAAGACCGGACAAGACCCAGACAAGACCGGACAAGACCGGACAAGAACCAGACAAGACCGGACAAGACCGGACAAGACCCAGACAAGACCGGACAAGACCGGACAAGACCCAGACAAGTCCGGACAAGACCGGACAAGACCCAGACAAGACCGGACAAGACCGGACAAGACCGGACGAGACCCAGACAAGACCGGACAAGACCGGACGAGACCCAGACAAGACCGGACAAGACCGGACGAGACCCAGACAAGACCGGACAAGACCGGACGAGACCCAGACAAGACCGGACAAGACCGGACGAGACCCAGACAAGACCGGACAAGACCGGACGAGACCCAGACAAGACCGGACAAGACCGGACGAGACCCAGACAAGACCGGACAAGACCGGATGAGACCCAGACAAGACCGGACAAGACCGGACGAGTCCCAGACAAGACCGGACAAGACCGGACGAGACCCAGACAAGACCGGACAAGACCGGACAAGACCGGACGAGACCCAGACAAGACCGAACAAGACCGGACAAGACCCAGACAAGACCGGACAAGACCGGACAAGACCCAGACAAGACCGGAAAAGACCGGACAAGACCCAGACAAGACCGGACAAGACCAGACGAGACCCAGACAAGACCGGACAACACCGGACAAGACCGGACAAGACCGGACGAGACCCAGACAAGACCGGACAAGACCGGACAAGACCGGACGAGACCCAGACAAGACCGAACAAGACCGGACAAGACCCAGACAAGACCGGACAAGACCGGACAAGACCCAGACAAGACCGGAAAAGACCGGACGAGACCCAGACAAGACCGGACAAGACCGGACGAGACCCAGACAAGACCGGACAACACCGGACAAGACCGGACAAGACCGGACGAGACCCAGACAAGACCGGACAAGACCGGACAAGACCCAGACAAGACCGGACAAGACCGGACAAGACCCAGACAAGACCGGACAAGACCGGACAAGACCGGACAAGACCCAGACAAGACCGGACAAGACCCAGACAAGACCGGACAAGACCGGACAAGACCCAGACATGACAAGACCGGACAAGACCGGACAAGACCCAGACAAGACCGGACAAGACCGGACAAGACCCAAACAAGACCGGACAAGACCGGACAAGACCCAGACAAGATCGGAAAAGACCGGACAAGACCGGACGAGACCCAGACAAGACCGGACAAGACCGGACGAGACCCAGGTCAAGACCGGACAAGACCGGACAAGACCCAGACAAGACCGGACAAGACCCAGACAAGACCGGACAAGACCCAGACAAGACCGGACAAGACCCAGACAAGACCGGACAAGACCGGACAAGACCCAGACAAGACCGGACAAGACCGGACAAGACCCAGACAAGACCGGACAAGACCAGACAAGACCCGGACAAGACCGGACAAGACCGGACAAGACCCAGACAAGACCGGACAAGACCGGACAAGACCGGACGGGACCCAGACAAGACCGGACAAGACCGGACGAGACCCAGACAAGACCGGACAAGACCGGACGAGACCCAGACAAGACCGGACAAGACCGGACGAGACCCAGACAAGACCGGACAAGACCGGACGAGACCCAGACAAGACCGGACAAGACCGGACGAGACCCAGACAAGACCGGACAAGACCGGACGAGACCCAGACAAGACCGGACAAGACCGGACGAGACCCAGACAAGACCGGACAAGACCGGACAAGACCCAGACAAGACCGGACAAGACCGGACAAGACCCAGACAAGACCGGAAAAGACCGGACGAGACCCAGACAAGACCGGACAAGACCGGACGAGACCCAGACAAGACCGGACAACACCGGACAAGACCGGACAAGACCGGACGAGACCCAGACAAGACCGGACAAGACCGGACAAGACACAGACAAGACCGGACAAGACCGGACAAGACCCAGACAAGACCGGACAAGACCCAGACAAGACCGGACAAGACCGGACAAGACCGGACAAGACCCAGACAAGACCGGACAAGACCCAGACAAGACCGGACAAGACCGGACAAGACCCAGACAGGACAAGACCCAGACAAGACAAGACCGGACAAGACCGGAAAAGACCCAGTCAAGACCGGACAAGACCCAGACAAGACCGGACAAGACCGGACAAGACCCAGACAAGACCGGACAAGACCGGACAAGACCCAGACAAGACCGGACAAGACCGGACAAGACCCTGACAAGACCGGACAAGACCGGACAAGACCCAGACAAGACCGGACAAGAACCAGACAAGACCGGACAAGACCGGACAAGACCGGACAAGACACAGACAAGACCGGACAAGACCGGACAAGACCGGACAAGACCCAGACAAGACCGGACAAGACCCAGACAAGACCGGACAAGACCGGACAAGACCGGCAAGTCCCAGACAAGACCGGACAAGACCGGACAAGACCCGGACAAGACCCAGACAAGACCGGACAAGACCGGACAAGACCCAGACAATACCGGACAAGACCGGACAAGACCCAGACAAGACCGGACAAGACCGGACAAGACCCAGACAAGACCGGACAAGACCGGACGAGACCCAGACAAGACCGGACAAGACCGGACGAGACCCAGACAAGACCGGACAAGAGCGGACGAGACCTAGACAAGACCGGACAAGACCGGACGAGACCCAGACAAGACCGGACAAGACCGGACGAGACCCAGACAAGACCGGACAAGACCGGACGAGTCCCAGACAAGACCGGACAAGACCGGACGAGACCCAGACAAGACCGGACAAGACCGGACAAGACCGGACGAGACCCAGACAAGACCGGACAAGACCGGACAAGACCCAGACAAGACCGGACAAGACCGGACAAGACCCAGACAAGACCAGAAAAGACCGGACGAGACCCAGACAAGACCGGACAAGACCGGACGAGACCCAGACAAGACCGGACAACACCGGACAAGACCGGACAAGACCGGACGAGACCCAGACAAGACCGGACAAGACCGGACAAGACACAGACAAGACCGGACAAGACCGGACAAAACCCAGACAAGACCGGACAAGACCCAGACAAGACCGGACAAGACCGGAAAGACCCAGTCAAGACCGGACAAGACCCAGACAAGACCGGACAAGACCGGACAAGACCCAGACAAGACCGGACAAGACCGGACAAGACCCAGACAAGACCGGACAAGACCGGACAAGACCCTGACAAGACCGGACAAGACCCTGACAAGACCGGACAAGACCCGGACAAGACCCAGACAAGACCGGACAAGAACCAGACAAGACCAGACAAGACCGGACAAGACCGGACAAGACACAGACAAGACCGGACAAGACCGGACAAGACCGGACAAGACCCAGACAAGACCGGACAAGACCCAGACAAGACCCAGACAAGACCGGACAAGACCGGACAAGACCGGACAAGACCGGCAAGTCCCAGACAAGACCGGACAAGACCGGACAAGACCCGGACAAGACCCAGACAAGACCGGACAAGACCGGACAAGACCCAGACAAGACCGGACAAGACCGGACAAGACCGGACAAGACCCAGACAAGACCGGACAAGACCGGACAAGACCCAGACAAGACCGGACAATACCCAGACAAGACCGGACAAGACCGGACAAGACCCAGACAAGACCGGACAAGACCGGACAAGACCCAGACAAGACCGGACAAGACCGGACAAGACCCGGACAAGACCGGACAAGACCGGACAAGACCCGGACAAGACCGGACAACACCGGACAAGACCCGAACAAGACCCAGACAAGACCGGACAAGACCGGACAAGACCCAGACAAGACCGGACAAGACCGGACAAGACCCGGACAAGACCGGACAAGACCCAGACAAGACCGGACAAGACCCAGACAAGACCGGACAAGAGCGGACAAGACCGGACGAGACCCAGACAAGACCGGACAAGACCGGACGAGACCCAGACAAGACCGGACAAGACCGGACAAGACCCAGACAACACCGGACAAGACCGGACAAGAACCAGACAAGACCGGACAAGACCGGACAAGACCCAGACAAGACCGGACAAGACCGGACAAGACCCAGACAAGACCGGACAAGACCGGACAAGACCGGACAAGACCCAGACAAGATCGGACAAGACCGGACAAGACCGGACAAGACCGGACAAGACCCAGACAAGACCGGACAAGACCGGACGAGACACAGACAAGACCGGACAAGACCGGACGAGACCCAGACAAGACCGGACAAGACCGGACGAGACCCAGACAAGACCGGACAAGACCGGACGAGACCCAGACAAGACCGGACAAGACCGGACGAGACCCAGACAAGACCGGACAAGACCGGACGAGACCCAGACAAGACCGGACAAGACCGGACGAGACCCAGACAAGACCGGACAAGACCGGACGAGACCCAGACAAGACCGGACAAGACCGGACGAGACCCAGACATGACCGGACAAGACCGGACGAGACCCAGACAAGACCGGACAAGACCGGACAAGACCCAGACAAGACCGGACAAGACCGGACAAGACCCTGACAAGACCGGACAAGACCCGGACAAGACCCAGACAAGACCGGACAAGACCGGAAAGACCCAGTCAAGACCGGACAAGACCCAGACAAGACCGGACAAGACCGGACAAGACCCAGACAAGACCGGACAAGACCGGACAAGACCCAGACAAGACCGGACAAGACCGGACAAGACCCTGACAAGACCGGACAAGACCCGGACAAGACCCAGACAAGACCGGACAAGAACCAGACAAGACCAGACAAGACCGGACAAGACCGGACAAGACACAGACAAGACCGGACAAGACCGGACAAGACCGGACAAGACCCAGACAAGACCGGACAAGACCCAGACAAGACCCAGACAAGACCGGACAAGACCGGACAAGACCGGACAAGACCGGCAAGTCCCAGACAAGACCGGACAAGACCGGACAAGACCCGGACAAGACCCAGACAAGACCGGACAAGACCGGACAAGACCCAGACAAGACCGGACAAGACCGGACAAGACCCAGACAAGACCGGACAAGACCGGACAAGACCCAGACAAGACCGGACAATACCCAGACAAGACCGGACAAGACCGGACAAGACCGGACAAGACCCAGACAAGACCGGACAAGACCGGACAAGACCCAGACAAGACCGGACAAGACCGGACAAGACCCGGACAAGACCGGACAAGACCGGACAAGACCCGGACAAGACCGGACAACACCGGACAAGACCCGAACAAGACCCAGACAAGACCGGACAAGACCGGACAAGACCCAGACAAGACCGGACAAGACCGGACAAGACCCGGACAAGACCGGACAAGACCCAGACAAGACCGGACAAGACCCAGACAAGACCGGACAAGAGCGGACAAGACCGGACGAGACCCAGACAAGACCGGACAAGACCGGACGAGACCCAGACAAGACCGGACAAGACCGGACAAGACCCAGACAACACCGGACAAGACCGGACAAGAACCAGACAAGACCGGACAAGACCGGACAAGACCCAGACAAGACCGGACAAGACCGGACAAGACCCAGACAAGACCGGACAAGACCGGACAAGACCGGACAAGACCCAGACAAGATCGGACAAGACCGGACAAGACCGGACAAGACCGGACAAGACCCAGACAAGACCGGACAAGACCGGACGAGACACAGACAAGACCGGACAAGACCGGACGAGACCCAGACAAGACCGGACAAGACCGGACGAGACCCAGACAAGACCGGACAAGACCGGACGAGACCCAGACAAGACCGGACAAGACCGGACGAGACCCAGACAAGACCGGACAAGACCGGACGAGACCCAGACAAGACCGGACAAGACCGGACGAGACCCAGACAAGACCGGACAAGACCGGACGAGACCCAGACAAGACCGGACAAGACCGGACGAGACCCAGACATGACCGGACAAGACCGGACGAGACCCAGACAAGACCAGAAAAGACCCAGACAAGACCCAGACAAGACCGGACAAGACCGGACAAGACCCAGACAAGACCGGACAAGACCAGACAAGACCCGGACAAGACCGGACAAGACCGGACAAGACCCGGACAAGACCCAGACAAGACCGGACAAGACCCAGACAAGACCCAGACAAGACCGGACAAGACCCGGACAAGACCGGACAAGACCCAGACAAGACCGGACAAGACCCAGACAAGACCGGACAAGACCCAGACAAGACCGGACAAGACCGGACAAGACCCAGACTAGACCGGACAAGACCGGACAAGACCCAGACAAGACCGGACAAGACCGGACAAGACCCATACAAGACCGGACAAGACCCGGACAAGACCCGGACAAGACCAGACAAGACCGGACAAGACCCGGACAAGACCGGACAAGACCGGACAAGACCCGGACAAGACCCAGACAAGACCGGACAAGACCGGACAACACCCAGACAAGACCGGACAAGACCGGACAAGACCCGGACAAGACCGGACAAGACCCAGACAAGACCGGACCAGACCCAGACAAGACCGGACAAGACCGGACAAGACCGGACGAGACCCAGACAAGACCGGACAAGACCGGACGAGACCCAGACAAGACCGGACAAGACCGGACGAGACCCAGACAAGACCGGACAAGACCGGACAAGACCCAGACAACACCGGACAAGACCGGACAAGAACCAGACAAGACCGGACAAGACCGGACAAGGCCCAGACAAGACCAGACAAGACCCAGACAAGACCGGACAAGACCGGACAAGACCCAGACAAGACGGGACAAGACCGGACAAGACCCAGACAAGACCAGACAAGACCGGACAAGACCCAGACAAGACCGGACAAGACCGGACAAGACCCAGACAAGACCGGACAAGAACGGACAAGACCCAGACAAGACCGGACAAGACGGACAAGACCCAGACAAGACCGGACAAGACCGGACAAGACCCAGACAAGACCGGACAAGACCCAGACAAGACTGGACAAGACCGGACAAGACCCAGACAAGATCGGACAAGACCGGACAAGACCGGACAAGACTCAGACAAGACCGGACAAGACCGGACAAGACCCAGACAACACCGGACAAGACCGGACAAGACCGGACAAGACCCAGACATGACCGGACAAGACCGGACAAGACCGGACAAGACCCAGACAAGACCGGACAAGACCCAGACAAGACCGGACAAGACCGGACAAGACGAAGTCAAGACCGGAAAAGACCGGACAAGACCCAGACAAGACCGGACAAGACCGGACAAGACCCAGACAAGACCGGACAAGACCCAGACAAGACCGGACAAGACCGGACAAGACCCAGACAAGACCGGACAAGACCGGACAAGACCCAGACAAGACCGGACAAGACCGGACAAGACCCAGACAAGACCGGACAAGACCGGACAAGACCCAGACAAGACCGGACAAGACCGGACAAGACCCAGACAAGATCGGACAAGACCGGACAAGACCGGACGAGACCCAGACAAGACCGGACAAGACCGGACGAGACCCAGACAAGACCGGACAAGACCGGACAAGACCGGACAAGACCGGACAAGACCCAGACAAGACCGGACAAGACCGGACAAGACCGGACAAGACCCAGACAAGACCGGACAAGAACCAGACAAGAACCGTCAAGACCGGACAAGACCCAGTCCAGACAAGACAAGACCGGACAAGACCGGACAAGACCCAGTCAAGACCGGACAAGACCCAGACAAGACCGGGCAAGACCGGACAAGACCCAGACAAGACCGGACAAGACCGGACAAGACCCAGACAAGACCGGACAAGACAATAGACAATAGACAATAGACAATAGGTGCAGGAGTAGGCCATTCAGCCCTTCGAGCCAGCACCGCCATTCAATGCGATCATGGCTGATCACTCTCAATCAGTACCCCGTTCCTGCCTTCTCCCCATACCCCCTCACTCCGCTATCCTTAAGAGCTCTATCCAGCTCTCTCTTGAAAGCATCCAACGAACTGGCCTCCACTGCCTTCTGAGGCAGAGAATTCCACACCTTCACCACCCTCTGACTGAAAAAGTTCTTCCTCATCTCCGTTCTAAATGGCCTACCCCTTATTCTCAAACTGTGGCCCCTTGTTCTGGACTCCCCCAACATTGGGAACATGTTATCTGCCTCTAATGTGTCCAATCCCCTAATTATCTTATATGTTTCAATAAGATCCCCCCTCATCCTTCTAAATTCCAGTGTATACAAGCCCAATCGCTCCAGCCTTTCAACATACGACAGTCCCGCCATTCCGGGAATTAACCTAGTGAACCTACGCTGCACGCCCTCCATAGCAAGAATATCCTTCCTCAAATTTGGAGACCAAAACTGCACACAGTACTCCAGGTGCGGTCTCACCAGGGCCCGGTACAACTGTAGAAGGACCTCTTTGCTCCTATACTCAACTCCTCTTGTTACGAAGGCCAACATTCCATTGGCTTTCTTCACTGCCTGCTGAACCTGCATGCTTCCTTTCATTGACTGATGCACTAGGACACCCAGATCTCGTTGAACTCCCCCTCCTCCTAACTTGACACCATTCAGATAATAATCTGCCTTTCTATTCTTACTTCCAAAGTGAATAACCTCACACTTATCTACATTAAACTGCATCTGCCATGTATCCGCCCACTCACACAACCTGTCCAAGTCACCCTGCAGCCTTATTGCATCTTCCTCACAATTCACACTACCCCCCAACTTAGTATCATCTGCAAATTTGCTAATGGTACTTTTAATCCCTTCGTCTAAGTCATTAATGTATATCGTAAATAGCTGGGGTCCCACACCGAACCTTGCGGTACCCCACTGGTCACTGCCTGCCATTCCGAAAGGGACCCATTTATCCCCACTCTTTGCTTTCTGTCTGTCAACCAATTTTCTATCCATGTCAGTACCCTACCCCCAATACCATGTGCCCTAATTTTGCCCACTAATCTCCTATGTGGGACCTTGTCGAAGGCTTTCTGAAAGTCGAGGTACACCACATCCACTGACTCTCCCTTGTCAATTTTCCTAGTTACATCCTCAAAAAATTCCAGTAGATTTGTCAAGCATGATTTCCCCTTCGTAAATCCATGCTGACTCGGAATGATCCCGTTACTGCTATCCAAATGCTCAGCAATTTCGTCTTTTATAATTGACTCCAGCATCTTCCCCACCACTGATGTCAGACTAACTGGTCTATAATTACCCGTTTTCTCTCTCCCTCCTTTCTTAAAAAGTGGGATAACATTTGCTATCCTCCAATCCACAGGAACTGATCCTGAATCTATAGAACATTGAAAAATGATCTCCAATGCTTCCACTATTTCTAGAGCCACCTCCTTAAGTACTCTGGGATGCAGACCATCAGGCCCTGGGGATTTATCAGCCTTCAGTCCCATCAGTCTACCCAAAACCATTTCCTGCCTAATGTGGATTTCCTTCAGTTCCTCCATCACCCAAGGTTCTCCGGCCCCTAGAACATTTGGGAGATTGTGTGTATCTTCCTCAGTGAAGACAGATCCAAAGTAACGGTTTAACTCGTCTGCCATTTCTTTGTTCCCCATAATAAATTCCCCTGCTTCTGTCTTCAAGGGACCCACATTTGCCCTGACTATTTTTTTCCTCTTCACGTACCTAAAAAAACTTTTGCTATCCTCCTTTATATTATTGGCTAGTTTACCCTCGTACCTCATCTTTTCTCCCCGTATTGCCTTTTTAGTTAACTTGTCCGGACAAGACCCTGACAAGACCGGACAAGACAGGACAAGAACCAGACAAGACCGGACAAGACCGGACAAGACCCAGACAAGACCGGACAAGACCGGACAAGACACAGACAAGACCGGACAAGACCCAGACAAGACCGGACAAGACCCTGACAAGACCCTGACAAGACCGGACAAGACCGGACAAGACCGGACAAGACCCAGACAAGACCGGACAAGACCGGACAAGACCCAGACAAGACCGGACAAGACCGGACAAGACCGGACAAGACCGGACAAGACCCAGACAAGACCGGACAAGACCGGACAAGACCCAGACAAGACCGGACAAGACCGGACAAGACCCAGAAAAGACCGGACAAGACCGGACAAGACCCTGACAAGACCGGACAATACCGGACAAGACCCAGACAAGACCGGACAAGACCCAGACAAGACCGGACAAGACCGGACAAGACCCAGACAAGACCGGACAAGACCTGGACAAGACCCGGACAAGACCGGACAAGACCAGACAAGACCAGACAAGACCGGACAAGACCCAGACAAGACCGGACAAGACCGGACAAGACCCAGACAAGACCGGACAAGACCCAGACAAGACCGGACAAGACCGGACAAGACCCAGACAAGACCGGACAAGACCTGACAAGACCCGGACAAGACCGGACAAGACCCAGACAAGACCGGACAAGACCGGACAAGACCGGACGAGACCCAGACAAGACCGGACAAGACCGGACGAGACCCAGACAAGACCAGACAAGACCGGACGAGACCCAGACAAGACCGGACAAGACCGGACAAGACCCAGACAACACCGGACAAGACCGGACAAGAACCACACAAGACCGGACAAGACCGGACAAGACCCAGACAAGACCGGACAAGACCGGACAAGACCCAGACAAGACCGGACAAGACCGGACAAGACCGGACAAGACCGGACAAAACCCAGACAAGACCGGACAAGACCAGACAAGACCGGACAAGACCGGACAAGACCGGACGAGACCCAGACAAGACCGGACAAGACCGGACGAGACCCAGACAAGACCGGACAAGACCGGACGAGACCCAGACAAGACCGGACAAGACCGGACGAGACCCAGACAAGACCGGACAAGACCGGACGAGACACAGACAAGACCGGACAAGAACGGACGAGACCCAGACAAGACCGGACAAGACCGGACGAGACCCAGACAAGACCGGACAAGACCGGACGAGACCCAGACAAGACCGGACAAGACCGGAAGAGACCCAGACATGACCGGACAAGACCGGACGAGACCCAGACAAGACCGGAAAAGACCCAGACAAGACCCAGACAAGACCCAGACAAGACCGGACAAGACCGGACAAGACCCAGACTAGACCGGACAAGACCGGACAAGACCCGGACAAGACCGGACAAGAACGGACAAGACCCGGACAAGACCCAGACAAGACCGGACAAGACCGGACAATACCCAGACAAGACCGGACAAGACCGGACAAGACCCGGACAAGACCGGACAAGACCCAGACAAGACCGGACAAGACCCAGACAAGACCGGACAAGACCCAGACAAGACCGGACAAGACCGGACAAGACCCAGACAAGACCGGACAAGACCGGACAAGACCCAGACAAGACCGGACAAGACCCGGACAAGACCCAGACAAGACCGGACAAGACCGGACAAGACCCAGACAAGACCGGACAAGACCGGACAAGACCCGGACAAGACCGGACAAGACCCAGACAAGACCGGACAAGTCCCAGACAAGACCGGACAAGACCCAGACAAGACCGGACAAGACCCGGACAAGACCGGACGAGACCCAGACAAGACCGGACAAGACCGGACGAGACCCAGACAAGACCGGACGAGACCCAGACAAGACCGGACAAGACCGGACGAGACCCAGACAAGACCGGACAAGACCGGACAAGACCCAGACAACACCGGACAAGACCGGACAAGAACCAGACAAGACCGGACAAGACCGGACAAGACCCAGACAAGACCGGACAAGACCGGACAAGACCCAGACAAGACGGGACAAGACCGGACAAGACCCAGACAAGACCAGACAAGACCGGACAAGACCCAGACAAGACCGGACAAGACCGGACAAGACCCAGACAAGACCGGACAAGACCGGACAAGACCCAGACAAGACCGGACAAGAACGGACAAGACCCAGACAAGACCGGACAAGACCGGACAAGACCCAGACAAGACCGGACAAGACCCAGACAAGACCGGACAAGACCGGACAAGACCCAGACAAGATCGGACAAGACCGGACAAGACCGGACAAGACCCAGACAAGACCGGACAAGACCCAGACAACACCGGACAAGACCGGACAAGACCGGACAAGACCCAGACAAGACCCAGACAAGACCGGACAAGACCGGACAAGACCCAGACAAGACCGGACAAGACCGGACAAGACCCAGACAAGACCGGACAAGACCGGACAAGACACAGACAAGCCTGGAAAAGACCGGACAAGACCCAGACAAGACCGGACAAGACCGGACAAGACCCAGACAAGACCGGACAAGACCCAGACAAGACCGGACAAGACCGGACAAGACCCAGACAAGATCCAGACAAGACCCAGACAAGACCCAGACAAGACCGGACAAGACCGGACAAGACCCAGACTAGACCGGACAAGACCGGACAAGACCCGGACAAGACCGGACAAGACCGGACAAGACCCGGACAAGACCCAGACAAGACCGGACAAGACCGGACAATACCCAGACAAGACCGGACAAGACCGGACAAGACCCGGACAAGACCGGACAAGACCCAGACAAGACCGGACAAGACCCAGACAAGACCGGACAAGACCCAGACAAGACCGGACAAGACCGGACAAGACCCAGACAAGACCGGACAAGACCGGACAAGACCCAGACAAGACCGGACAAGACCCGGACAAGACCCAGACAAGACCGGACAAGACCGGACAAGACCCAGACAAGACCGGACAAGACCGGACAAGACCCGGACAAGACCGGACAAGACCCAGACAAGACCGGACAAGTCCCAGACAAGACCGGACAAGACCCAGACAAGACCGGACAAGACCCGGACAAGACCGGACGAGACCCAGACAAGACCGGACAAGACCGGACGAGACCCAGACAAGACCGGACGAGACCCAGACAAGACCGGACAAGACCGGACGAGACCCAGACAAGACCGGACAAGACCGGACAAGACCCAGACAACACCGGACAAGACCGGACAAGAACCAGACAAGACCGGACAAGACCGGACAAGACCCAGACAAGACCGGACAAGACCGGACAAGACCCAGACAAGACGGGACAAGACCGGACAAGACCCAGACAAGACCAGACAAGACCGGACAAGACCCAGACAAGACCGGACAAGACCGGACAAGACCCAGACAAGACCGGACAAGACCGGACAAGACCCAGACAAGACCGGACAAGAACGGACAAGACCCAGACAAGACCGGACAAGACCGGACAAGACCCAGACAAGACCGGACAAGACCCAGACAAGACCGGACAAGACCGGACAAGACCCAGACAAGATCGGACAAGACCGGACAAGACCGGACAAGACCCAGACAAGACCGGACAAGACCCAGACAACACCGGACAAGACCGGACAAGACCGGACAAGACCCAGACAAGACCCAGACAAGACCGGACAAGACCGGACAAGACCCAGACAAGACCGGACAAGACCGGACAAGACCCAGACAAGACCGGACAAGACCGGACAAGACACAGACAAGCCTGGAAAAGACCGGACAAGACCCAGACAAGACCGGACAAGACCGGACAAGACCCAGACAAGACCGGACAAGACCCAGACAAGACCGGACAAGACCGGACAAGACCCAGACAAGACCCAGACAAGACCCAGACAAGACCCAGACAAGACCGGACAAGACCGGACAAGACCCAGACTAGACCGGACAAGACCGGACAAGACCCGGACAAGACCGGACAAGACCGGACAAGACCCGGACAAGACCCGGACAAGACCGGACAAGACCGGACAATACCCAGACAAGACCGGACAAGACCGGACAAGACCCGGACAAGACCGGACAAGACCCAGACAAGACCCAGACAAGACCGGACAAGACCCAGACAAGACCGGACAAGACCCAGACAAGACCGGACAAGACCGGACAAGACCCAGACAAGACCGGACAAGACCGGACAAGACCCAGACAAGACCGGACAAGACCCGGACAAGACCCAGACAAGACCGGACAAGACCGGACAAGACCCAGACAAGACCGGACAAGACCGGACAAGACCCGGACAAGACCGGACAAGACCCAGACAAGACCGGACAAGTCCCAGACAAGACCGGACAAGACCCAGACAAGACCGGACAAGACCCGGACAAGACCGGACGAGACCCAGACAAGACCGGACAAGACCGGACGAGACCCAGACAAGACCGGACGAGACCCAGACAAGACCGGACAAGACCGGACGAGACCCAGACAAGACCGGACAAGACCGGACAAGACCCAGACAACACCGGACAAGACCGGACAAGAACCAGACAAGACCGGACAAGACCGGACAAGACCCAGACAAGACCGGACAAGATCGGACAAGACCCAGACAAGACGGGACAAGACCGGACAAGACCCAGACAAGACCAGACAAGACCGGACAAGACCCAGACAAGACCGGACAAGACCGGACAAGACCCAGACAAGACCAGACAAGACCGGACAAGACCCAGACAAGACCGGACAAGAACGGACAAGACCCAGACAAGACCGGACAAGACCGGACAAGACCCAGACAAGACCGGACAAGACCCAGACAAGACCGGACAAGACCGGACAAGACCCAGACAAGATCGGACAAGACCGGACAAGACCGGACAAGACCCAGACAAGACCGGACAAGACCAAGACAACACCGGACAAGACCGGACAAGACCGGACAAGACCCAGACAAGACCCAGACAAGACCGGACAAGACCGGACAAGACCCAGACAAGACCGGACAAGACCGGACAAGACCCAGACAAGACCGGACAAGACCGGACAAGACACAGACAAGCCTGGAGAAGACCGGACAAGACCCAGACAAGACAGGACAAGACCGGACAAGACCCAGACAAGACCGGACAAGACCCAGACAAGACCGGACAAGACCGGACAAGACCCAGACAAGACCGGACAAGACCGGACAAGACCCAGACAAGACCGGACAAGACCGGACAAGACCCAGACAAGACCGGACAAGACCGGACAAGACCCAGACAAGACCGGACAAGACCCAGACAAGATCGGACAAGACCGGACAAGACCGGACGAGACCCAGACAAGACCGGACAAGACCGGACGAGACCCAGACAAGACCGGACAAGACCCAGACAAGAACCGTCAAGACCGGACAAGACCCAGACAAGACAAGACCGGACAAGACCGGACAAGACCCAGTCAAGACCGGACAAGACCCAGACAAGACCGGACAAGACCGGACAAGACCCAGACAAGACCGGACAAGACCGGACAAGACCCAGACAAGACCGGACAAGACCGGACAAGACCCAGACAAGACCGGACAAGACCCAGACAAGACCGGACAAGACCGGACAAGACCCAGACAAGACCGGACAAGACCGGACAAGACCGGACAAGACCGGACAAGACCCAGACAAGAACGGACAAGACCCAGACAAGAACCGTCAAGACCGGACAAGACCCAGACAAGACAAGACCGGACAAGACCGGACAAGACCCAGTCAAGACCGGACAAGACCCAGACAAGACCGGACAAGACCGGACAAGACCCAGACAAGACCGGACAAGACTGGACAAGACCCAGACAAGACCGGACAAGACCGGACAAGACCCAGACAAGACCGGACAAGACCGGACAAGAACCAGACAAGACCGGACAAGACCGGACAAGACCCAGACAAGACCGGACAAGACCGGACAAGACACAGACAAGACCGGACAAGAACCGTCAAGATTGGACAAGACCCAGACAAGACAAGACCGGACAAGACCGGACAAGACCCAGTCAAGTCCGGACAAGACCCAGACAAGACCGGACAAGACCGGACAAGACCCAGACAAGACCGGACAAGACCGGACAAGACCCAGACAAGACCGGACAAGACCCAGACAAGACCGGACAAGACCGGACAAGACCCTGACAAGACCCTGACAAGACCGGACAAGACCGGACAAGAACCAGACAAGACCGGACAAGACCGGACAAGACCCAGACAAGACCGGACAAGACCGGACAAGACACAGACAAGACCGGACAAGACCGGACAAGACCCAGACAAGACAAGACCGGACAAGACCGGACAAGACCCAGACAAGACCGGACAAGACCGGACAAGACCCAGACAAGACCGGACAAGACCGGACAAGACCCAGACAAGACCGGACAAGACCGGACAAAACCCTGACAAGACCGGACAAGACCGGACAAGAACCAGACAAGACCGGACAAGTCTGGACAAGACCCAGACAAGACCGGACAAGACCCAGACAACACCGGACAAGACCGGACAAGACCGGACAAGACCCAGACAAGAACGGACAAGACCCAGACAAGACCGGACAAGACCGGACAAGACCCAGACAAGACCGGACAAGACCGGACAAGACCGGACAAGACCCAGACAAGACCCAGACAAGACCGGACAAGACCCAGACAACACCGGACAAGACCGGACAAGACCGGACAAGACCCAGACAAGACCGGACAAGACCGGACAAGACCCAGACAAGACCGGACAAGACCGGACAAGACCCAGACAAGACCGGACAAGACCGGACAAGACCCAGACAAGACCGGACAAGACTGGACAAGACCCAGACAAGAACGGACAAGACCCAGACAAGACCGGACAAGACCGGACAAGACCCAGACAAGACCGGACAAGACCGGACAAGACCCAGACAAGACCGGACAAGACCGGACAAGACCCAGACAAGACCGGACAAGACCGGACAAGACCGGACAAGACCCGGACAAGACCGGACAAGACCCAGACAAGACCGGACAAGACCCAGACAAGACCGGACAAGACCCGGACAAGACCGGACGAGACCCAGACAAGACCGGACAAGACCGGACGAGACACAGACAAGACCGGACAAGACCGGACGAGACCCAGACAAGACCGGACAAGACCGGACCAGACCCAGACAACACCGGACAAGACCGGACAAGAACCAGACAAGACCCAGACAAGACCGGACAAGACCGGACAAGACCCAGACAAGACCGGACAAGACCCAGACAAGATCGGACAAGACCGGACAAGACCCGGACAAGACGGGACAAGACCGGACATGACCGGACAAGACCCAGACAAGACCGGACAAGACCGGACAAGACCCAGACAAGACCGGACAAGACCGGACAGGACCCAGACAAGACCGGACAAGACCGGACAAGACCCAGACAAGACCGGACAAGACCGGACAAGACCCAGACAAGACCGGACAAGACCCAGACAAGATCGGACAAGACCGGACAAGACCGGACAAGACCCAGACAAGACCGGCAAGACCCAGACAACACCGGACAAGACCGGACAAGACCGGACAAGAACCAGACAAGACCGGACAAGACCGGACAAGACCCAGACAAGACCGGACAAGACCGGACAAGACCCAGACAAGACCGGACAAGACCGGACAAGACCCAGACAAGACCGGAAAAGACCGGACAAGACCCAGACAAGACCGGACAAGACCGGACAAGACCCAGACAAGACCGGACAAGACCCAGACAAGACCGGACAAGACCGGACAAGACCCAGACAAGACCGGACAAGACCGGACAAGACCCAGACAAGACCGGACAAGACCGGACAAGACCCAGACAAGACCGGACAAGACCGGAAAAGACCCAGACAAGACCGGACAAGACCCAGACAAGATCGGACAAGACCGGACAAGACCGGACGAGACCCAGACAAGACCGGACAAGACCGGACGAGACCCAGACAAGACCGGACAAGACCGGACAAGACCGGACAAGACCGGACAAGACCCAGACAAGACCGGACAAGACCGGACAAGACCGGACAAGACCCAGACAAGAACGGACAAGACCCAGACAAGAACCGTCAAGACCGGACAAGACCCAGACAAGACAAGACCGGACAAGACCGGACAAGACCCAGTCAAGACCGGACAAGACCGGACAAGACCCAGACAAGACCGGACAGGACCGGACAAGTCCCAGACAAGACCGGACAAGACCGGACAAGACCCTGACAAGACCGGACAAGACCGGACAAGACCGGACAAGAACCAGACAACACCGGACAAGACCGGACAAGACCCAGACAAGACCGGACAAGACCGGACAAGACACAGACAAGACCGGACAAGAACCGTCAAGATTGGACAAGACCCAGACAAGACAAGACCGGACAAGACCGGACAAGACCCAGTCAAGACCGGACAAGACCCAGACAAGACCGGACAAGACCGGACAAGACCCAGACAAGACCGGACAAGACCGGACAAGACCCAGACAAGACCGGACAAGACCGGACAAGACCCTGACAAGACCGGACAAGACCGGACAAGAACCAGACAAGACCGGACAAGACCGGTCAAGACCCAGACAAGACCGGACAAGACCGGACAAGACACACACAAGACCGGACAAGACCGGACAAGACCCAGACAAGACAAGACCGGACAAGACCGGACAAGACCCAGACAAGACCGGACAAGACCGGACATGACCCAGACAAGACCGGACAAGACCGGACAAGACCCAGACAAGACCGGATAAGACCGGACAAGACCCTGACAAGACCGGACAAGACCGGACAAGAACCAGACAAGACCGGACAAGACCGGACAAGACCGGACAAGACCCAGACAAGACCGGACAAGACCCAGACAACACCGGACAAGACCGGACAAGACCGGACAAGACCCAGACAAGAACGGACAAGACCCAGACAACACCGGACAAGACCGGACAAGACCGGACAAGACCCAGACAAGACCGGACAAAACCGGACAAGACCCAGACAAGACCGGACAAGACCGGACAAGACCCAGACAAGACCGGACAAGACCGGACAAGACCCAGACAAGACCGGAAAAGACCGGACAAGACCCAGACAAGACCGGACAAGACCGGACAAGACCCAGACAAGACCGGACAAGACCCAGACAAGACCGGACAAGACCGGACAAGACCCAGACAAGACCGGACAAGACCGGACAAGTCCCAGACAAGACCGGACAAGACCGGACAACACCCAGACAAGACCGGACAAGACCGGACGAGACCCAGACAAGACCGGACAAGACCGGACAAGACCGGACAAGACCGGAAAAGACCCAGACAAGACCGGACAAGACCGGACAAGACCGGACAAGACCCAGACAAGACCGGACAAGACCCAGACAAGAACCGTCAAGACCGGACAAGACCCAGACAAGACAAGACCGGACAAGACCGGACAAGACCCAGTCAAGACCGGACAAGACCCAGACAAGACTGCACAAGACCGGACAAGACCCAGACAAGACCGGACAAGACCGGACAAGACCCAGACAAGACCGGACAAGACCGGACAAGACCCAGACAAGACCGGACAAGACCGGACAAGACCCAGACAAGACCGGACAAGACCGGACAAGACCCAGACAAGACCGGACAAGACCCAGACAAGACCGGACAAGACCGGACAAGACCCAGACAAGATCGGACAAGACCGGACAAGACCGGACAAGACCCAGACAAGACCGGACAAGACCCAGACAACACCGGACAAGACCGGACAAGACCGGACAAGACCCAGACAAGACCGGACAAGACCGGACAAGACCGGACAAGACCCAGACAAGACCGGACAAGACCCAGACAAGACCGGACAAGACCGGACAAGACCCAGACAAGACCGGAAAAGACCGGACAAGACCCAGACAAGACCGGACAAGACCCAGACAAGACCGGACAAGACCCAGACAAGACCGGACAAGACCGGACAAGACCCAGACAAGACCGGACAAGACCGGACAAGACCCAGACAAGACCGGACAAGACCGGACAAGACCCAGACAAGACCGGACAATACCGGACAAGACCCAGACAAGACCCAGACAAGATCGGACAAGACCGGACAAGACCGGACGAGACCCAGACAAGACCGGACAAGACCGGACGAGACCCAGACAAGACCGGACAAGACCGGACAAGACCGGACAAGACCGGACAAGACCCAGACAAGACCGGACAAGACCGGACAAGACCGGACAAGACCCAGACAAGACCGGACAAGACCCAGACAAGAACCGTCAAGACCGGACAAGACCGGACAAGACCCAGACAAGAAGCGTCAAGACCGGACAAGACCCAGACAAGACAAGACCGGACAAGACCGGACAAGACCCAGTCAAGACCGGACAAGACCCAGACAAGACCGGGCAAGACCGGACAAGACCCAGACAAGACCGGACAAGACCGGACAAGACCCAGACAAGACCGGACAAGACCGGACAAGACCCTGACAAGACCCTGACAAGACCGGACAAGACCCAGACAAGACCGGACAAGACCCAGACAAGACCGGTCAAGACCGGGCAAGACCCAGACAAGACCGGACAAGACCCGGACAAGACCCAGACAAGACCGGACAAGACCGGACAAGACCGGACAAGACCCAGACAAGACCGGACAAGACCCAGACAAGAACCGTCAAGACCGGACAAGACCGGACAAGACCCAGACAAGAACCGTCAAGACCGGACAAGACCCAGACAAGACAAGACCGGACAAGACCGGACAAGACCCAGTCAAGACCGGACAAGACCCAGACAAGACCGGGCAAGACCGGACAAGACCCAGACAAGACCGGACAAGACCGGACAAGACCCAGACAAGACCGGACAAGACCGGACAAGACCCTGACAAGACCCTGACAAGACCGGACAAGACCCAGACAAGACCGGACAAGACCCAGACAAGACCGGTCAAGACCGGGCAAGACCCAGACAAGACCGGACAAGACCGGACAAGACCCGGACAAGACCGGACAAGACCCGGACAAGACCCAGACAAGACCGGACAAGACCGGACAAGACCGGACAAGACCGGACGAGACCCAGACAAGACCGGACAAGACCGGACGAGACCCAGACAAGACCGGACAAGACCGGACGAGACCCAGACAAGACCGGACAAGACCGGACAAGACCCAGACAACACCGGACAAGACCGGACAAGAACCAGACAAGACCGGACAAGACCGGACAAGACCCAGACAAGACCGGACAAGACCGGACAAGACCCAGACAAGACCGGACAAGACCGGACAAGACCGGACAAAACCCAGACAAGACCGGACAAGACCGGACAATACCGGACAAGACCCGGACAAGACCGGACAAGACCGGACAAGACCCAGACAAGACCGGACAAGACCGGACAAGACCGGACGAGACCCAGACAAGACCGGACAAGACCGGACGAGACCCAGACAAGACCGGACAAGACCGGACGAGACCCAGACAAGACCGGACAAGACCGGACGAGACCCAGACAAGACCGGACAAGACCGGACGAGACCCAGAAAAGACCGGACAAGACCGGACGAGACCCAGACAAGACCGGACAAGACCGGACGAGACCCAGACAAGACCGGACAAGACCGGACGAGACCCAGACAAGACCGGACAAGACCGGACGAGACCCAGACATGACCGGACAAGACCGGACGAGACCCAGACAAGACCGGAAAAGACCCAGACAAGACCCAGACAAGACCGGACAAGACCGGACAAGACCCAGACAAGACCGGACAAGACCGGACAAGACCCGGACAAGACCGGACAAGACCGGACAAGACCCGGACAAGACCCAGACAAGACCGGACAAGACCGGACAAGACCCAGACAAGACCGGACAAGTCCGGACAAGACCCAGACAAGACCGGACAAGACCCAGACAAGACCGGACAAGACCCAGACAAGACCGGACAAGACCGGACAAGACCCAGACAAGACCGGACAAGACCGGACAAGACCCAGACAAGACCGGACAAGACCCGGACAAGACCCAGACAAGACCGGACAAGACCGGACAAGACCCAGACAAGACCGGACAAGACCGGACAAGACCCGGACAAGACCCGGACAAGACCGGACAAGACCCAGACAAGACCGGACAAGACCCAGACAAGACCGGACAAGACCCAGACAAGACCGGACAAGACCCGGACAAGACCGGACGAGACCCAGACAAGACCGGACAAGAACGGACGAGACCCAGACAAGACCGGACAAGACCGGACGAGACCCAGACAAGACCGGACAAGACCGGACAAGACCCAGACAACACCGGACAAGACCGGACAAGAACCAGACAAGACCGGACAAGACCGGACAAGACCCAGACAAGACCGGACAAGACCGGACGAGACCCAGACAAGACGGGACAAGACCCGGACAAGACCAGACAAGACCGGACAAGACCCAGACAAGACCGGACAAGACCGGACAAGACCCAGTCAAGACCGGACAAGACCCAGACAAGACCGGACAAGACCCAGACAAGACCGGACAAGACCGGACAAGACCCAGACAAGACCGGACAAGACCGGACAAGACCCAGACAAGACCGGACAAGACCGGACAAGACCCAGACAAGACCGGACAATACCGGACAAGACCCAGACAAGACCGGACAAGACCGGACAAGACCCAGACAAGATCGGACAAGACCGGACAAGACCGGACGAGACCCAGACAAGACCGGACAAGACCGGACGAGACCCAGACAAGACCGGACAAGACCGGACAAGACCGGACAAGACCGGACAAGACCCAGACAAGACCGGACAAGACCGGACAAGACCGGACAAGACCCAGACAAGACCGGACAATACCCAGACAAGAACCGTCAAGACCGGACAAGACCGGACAAGACCCAGACAAGAACCGTCAAGACCGGACAAGACCCAGACAAGACAAGACCGGACAAGACCGGACAAGACCCAGTCAAGACCGGACAAGACCCAGACAAGACCGGGCAAGACCGGACAAGACCCAGACAAGACCGGACAAGACCGGACAAGACCCAGACAAGACCGGACAAGACCGGACAAGACCCTGACAAGACCCTGACAAGACCGGACAAGACCCAGACAAGACCGGACAAGACCCGGACAAGACCCGGACAAGACCGGACAAGACCGGACAAGACCGGACAAGACCCAGACAAGACCGGACAAGACCGGACAAGACCGGACAAGACCCAGACAAGACCGGACAAGACCCAGACAAGACCGGACAAGACCGGACAAGACCCAGACAAGACCTGACAAGACCCAGACAAGACCGGACAAGACCCGGACAAGACCGGACAAGACCGGACAAGACCGGACAAGACCGGACAAGACCCGGACAAGACCGGACAAGACCGGACAAGACCCGAACAAGACCCAGACAAGACCGGACAAGACCGGACAAGACCCAGACAAGACCGGACAAGAACGGACAAGACCCGGACAAGACCGGACAAGACCCAGACAAGACCGGACAAGACCCAGACAAGACCGGACAAGACCGGACAAGACCGGACGAGACCCAGACAAGACCGGACAAGACCGGACGAGACCCAGACAAGACCGGACAAGACCGGACGAGACCCAGACAAGACCGGACAAGACCGGACAAGACCGGACAAGACCCAGACAACACCGGACAAGACCGGACAAGAACCAGACAAGACCGGACAAGACCGGACAAGACCCAGACAAGACCGGACAAGACCGGACAAGACCCAGACAAGACCGGACAAGACCGGACAAGACCGGACAAAACCCAGACAAGACCGGACAAGACCGGACAATACCGGACAAGACCCGGACAAGACCGGACAAGACCGGACAAGACCCAGACAAGACCGGACAAGACCGGACAAGACCGGACGAGACCCAGACAAGACCGGACGAGACCCAGACAAGACCGGACAAGACCGGACGAGACCCAGACAAGACCGGACAAGACCGGACGAGACCCAGACAAGACCGGACAAGACCGGACGAGACCCAGAAAAGACCGGACAAGACCGGACGAGACCCAGACAAGACCGGACAAGACCGGACGAGACCCAGACAAGACCGGACAAGACCGGACGAGACCCAGACAAGACCGGACAAGACCGGAAGAGACCCAGACATGACCGGACAAGACCGGACGAGACCCAGACAAGACCGGAAAAGACCCAGACAAGACCCAGACAAGACCGGACAAGACCGGACAAGACCCAGACAAGACCCGGACAAGACCGGACAAGACCCAGACAAGACCGGACAAGTCCGGACAAGACCCAGACAAGACCGGACAAGACCCAGACAAGACCGGACAAGACCCAGACAAGACCGGACAAGACCGGACAAGACCCAGACAAGACCGGACAAGACCGGACAAGACCCAGACAAGACCGGACAAGACCCGGACAAGACCCAGACAAGACCGGACAAGACCGGACAAGACCCAGACAAGACCGGACAAGACCGGACAAGACCCGGACAAGACCCAGACAAGACCGGACAAGACCCAGACAAGACCGGACAAGACCCAGACAAGACCGGACAAGACCCGGACAAGACCCGGACAAGACCGGACGAGACCCAGACAAGACCGGACAAGACCGGACGAGACCCAGACAAGACCGGACAAGACCGGACGAGACCCAGACAAGACCGGACAAGACCGGACAAGACCCAGACAACACCGGACAAGACCGGACAAGAACCAGACAAGACCGGACAAGACCGGACAAGACCCAGACAAGACCGGACAAGACCGGACGAGACCCAGACAAGACGGCACAAGACCCGGACAAGACCACACAAGACCGGACAAGACCCAGACAAGACCGGACAAGATCGGACAAGACCCAGTCAAGACCGGACAAGACCCAGACAAGACCGGACAAGACCCAGACAAGACCGGACAAGACCGGACAAGACCCAGACAAGACCGGACAAGACCGGACAAGACCCTGACAAGACCGGACAAGACCAGACAAGACCGGACAAGACCGGACAAGACCGGACAAGACCCAGACAAGACCGGACAAGACCGGACAAGACACAGACAAGACCGGACAAGAACCGTCAAGATTGGACAAGACCCAGACAAGACAAGACCGGACAAGACCGGACAAGACCCAGTCAAGACCGGACAAGACCCAGACAAGACCGGACAAGACCGGACAAGACCCAGACAAGACCGGACAAGACCGGACAAGACCCAGACAAGACCGGACAAGACCGGACAAGACCCTGACAAGACCGGACAAGACCGGACAAGAACCAGACAAGACCGGACAAGACCGGACAAGACCCAGACAAGACCGGACAAGACCGGACAAGACCCAGACAAGACCGGACAAGACCGGACAAGACACAGACAAGACCGGACAAGACCGGACAAGACCGGACAAGACCGGACAAGACCCAGACAAGACCGGACAAGACCGGACAAGACCCAGACAAGACCGGACAAGACCGGACAAGACCCAGACAAGACCGGACAAGACCGGACAAGACCCTGACAAGACCGGACAAGACCCTGACAAGACCGGACAAGACCCAGACAAGACCGGACAAGACCGGACAAGACCGGACGAGACCCAGACAAGACCGGACAAGACCGGACGAGACCCAGACAAGACCGGACAAGACCGGACGAGACACAGACAAGACCGGACAAGACCGGACAAGACCCAGACAACACCGGACAAGACCGGACAAGAACCAGACAAGACCGGACAAGACCGGACAAGACCGGACAAGGCCGGACAAGACCGGACAAGACCGGACAAGACCGGACAAGACCGGACAAGACCCGGACAAGACCGGACAAGACCCAGACAAGACCGGACAAGACCTGACAAGACCGGACGAGACCCAGACAAGACCGGACAAGACCGGACGAGACCCAGACAAGACCGGACAAGACCGGACGAGACCCAGACAAGACCGGACAAGACCGGACGAGACCCAGACAAGACCGGACAAGACCGGATGAGACCCAGACAAGACCGGACAAGACCGGACGAGACCGGACGAGACCCAGACAAGACCGGACAAGACCGGACGAGACCCAGACAAGACCGGACAAGACCGGACGAGACCCAGACAAGACCGGACAAGACCGAACGAGACCCAGACATGACCGGACGAGACCCAGACATGACCGGACAAGACCGGACGAGACCCAGACAAGACCGGAAAAGACCGGACAAGACCCAGACAAGACCCAGACAAGACCGGACAAGACCCGGACAAGACCGGACAAGACCGGACAAGACCCAGACAAGACCGGACAAGACCGGACAAGTCCCAGACAAGACCGGACAAGACCGGACAAGACCCAGACAAGACCCGGACAAGACCCGGACAAGACCGGACAAGACCCAGACAAGACCGGACAAGACCCAGACAAGACCGGACAAGACCCAGACAAGACCGGACATGACCGGACAAGGCCCCGACAAGACAGGACAAGACCGGACAAGACCCGGACAAGACCGGACAAGACCGGACAAGACCCAGACAAGACCGGACAAGACCCAGACAAGACCCAGACAAGACCGGACAAGACCGGACAAGACCCAGACAAGACCGGACAAGACCGGACAAGACCCAGACAAGACCGGACAAGACCCGGACAAGACCGGACAAGACCGGACAAGACCCGGACAAGACCGGACAAGACCGGACAAGACCCGGACAAGACCCAGACAAGACCGGACAAGACCGGACAAGACCCAGACAAGACCGGACAAGACCGGACAAGACCCGGACAAGACCGGACAAGACCCAGACAAGACCGGACAAGACCCAGACAAGACCGGACAAGACCGGACAAGACCGGACGAGACCCAGACAAGACCGGAAAAGACCGGACGAGACCCAGACAAGACCGGACAAGACCGGACGAGACCCAGACAAGACCGGACAAGACCGGACGAGACCCAGACAACACCGGACAAGACCGGACGAGAACCAGACAAGACCGGACAAGACCGGACATGACCGGACAAGACCCAGACAAGACCGGACAAGACCCAGACAAGACCGGACAAGACCGGACAAGACCCAGACAAGACCGGACAAGACCGGACAAGACCGGACAAGACCCAGACAAGACCGGACAAGACCGGACAAGACCGGACAAGACCCGGACAAGACCGGACAAGACCGGACAAGACCCAGACAAGACCGGACAAGACCAGACAAGACCGGACGAGACTCAGACAAGATCGGACAAGACCGGACGAGACCCAGACAAGACCGGACAAGACCGGACGAGACCCAGACAAGACCGGGCAAGACCGGACGAGACCCAGACATGACCGGACAAGACCAGACGAGACCCAGACATGACCGGACAAGACCGGACGAGACCCAGACAAGACCGGAAAAGACCGGACAAGACCCAGACAAGACCGGACAAGACCGGACAAGACCCAGACAAGACCGGACAAGACCCAGACAAGACCGGACAAGACCGGACAAGACCGGACAAGACCCAGACAAGACCGGACAAGACCCAGACAAGACCGGACAAGACCGGACAAGACCCAGACAAGACCGGACAAGACCCAGACAAGACCGGACAAGACCGGACAAGACCCAGACAAGACCGGACAAGACCGGACAAGACCCAGACAAGATCGGACAAGACCGGACAAGACCGGACAAGACCGGACGAGACCCAGACAAGACCGGACAAGACCGGACGAGACCCAGGTCAAGACCGGACAAGACAGGATAAGACCGGACAAGACCCAGACAAGACCGGACAAGACCCAGACAAGACCGGACAAGACCCAGACAAGACCGGACAAGACCGGACAAGACCCAGACAAGACCGGACAAGAACGGACAAGACCCAGACAAGACCGGACAAGACCGGACAAGACCCAGACAAGACCGGACAAGACCGGACAAGACCCAGACAAGACCGGACAAGACCGGACAAGACCCAGACAAGACCGGACAAGACCGGACAAGACCGGACGAGACCCAGACAAGACCGGACAAGACCGGACGAGACCCAGACAAGACCGGACAAGACCGGACGAGACCCAGACAAGACCGGACAAGACCGGACGAGACCCAGACAAGACCGGACAAGACCGGACGAGACCCAGACAAGACCGGACAAGACCGGACAAGACCGGACGAGACCCAGACAAGACCGGACAAGACCGGACGAGACCCAGACAAGACCGGACGAGTCCCAGACAAGACCGGACAAGACCGGACGAGACCCAGACAAGACTGGACAAGACCGGACGAGACCCAGACAAGACCGGACAAGACCCAGACAAGACCGGACAAGACCCAGACAAGACCGGACAAGACCCAGACAAGACCGGACAAGACCGGACAAGACCGGACAAGACCCAGACAAGACCGGACAAGACCCAGACAAGACCGGACAAGACCGGACGAGACCCAGACAAGACCGGACAAGACCGGACGAGACCCAGACAAGACCGGATAACACCGGACAAGACCGGACAAGACCGGACGAGACCCAGACAAGACCGGACAAGACCGGACAAGACCCAGACAAGACCGGACAAGACCCAGATAAGACCGGACAAGACCCAGACAAGACCGGACAAGACCGGACGAGACCCAGACAAGACCGGACAAGACCGGACGAGACCCAGACAAGACCCGGACAAGACCGGACAAGACCGGACAAGATCGGACGAGACCCAGACAAGACCGGACAAGACCGGACGAGACCCAGACAAGACCGGACAAGACCGGACGAGACCCAGACAAGACCGGACAAGACCGGACGAGACCCAGACAAGACCGGACAAGACCGGACGAGACCCAGACAAGACCGGACAAGACCGGACGAGACCCAGACAAGACCGGACAAGACCGGGCGAGACCCAGACAAGACCGGACGAGTCCCAGACAAGACCGGACAAGACCGGACGAGACACAGACATGACCGGACATGACCGGACGAGACCCAGACAAGACCGGACAAGACCGGACGAGACCCAGACAAGACCGGACAAGACCGGACGAGACCCCGACAAGACCGGACAAGACCCAGACAAGACCGGACAAGACCCAGACAAGACCGGACAAGACCGGACAAGATCGGACGAGACCCAGACAAGACCGGACAAGACCGGACGAGACCCAGACAAGACCGGACAAGACCGGACGAGACCCAGACAAGACCGGACAAGACCGGACGAGACCCAGACAAGACCGGACAAGACCGGACGAGACCCAGACAAGACCGGACAAGACCGGACGAGACCCAGACAAGACCGGACAAGACCGGGCGAGACCCAGACAAGACCGGACGAGTCCCAGACAAGACCGGACAAGACCGGACGAGACACAGACAAGACCGGACATGACCGGACGAGACCCAGACAAGACCGGACAAGACCGGACAAGACCCAGACAAGACCGGACAAGACCGGACAAGACCGGACAAGACCGGACGAGACCCAGACGAGACCCAGACAAGACCGGACAAGACCGGACAAGACCCAGACAAGACCGGACAAGACCGGACAAGACCGGACGAGACCCAGACAAGACCGGACAAGACCGGACGAGACCCAGACAAGACCGGACAAGACCGGACGAGACCCAGACAAGACCGGACAAGACCGGGCGAGACCCAGACAAGACCGGACGAGTCCCAGACAAGACCGGACAAGACCGGACGAGACACAGACAAGACCGGACATGACCGGACGAGACCCAGACAAGACCGGACAAGACCGGACAAGACCCAGACAAGACCGGACAAGACCGGACAAGACCGGACGAGACCCAGAAAAGACCGGACAAGACCGGACAAGACCGGACAAGACCGGACGAGACCCAGACGAGACCCAGACAAGACCGGACAAGACCGGACAAGACCCAGACAAGACCGGACAAGACCGGACAAGACCGGACGAGACCCAGACAAGACCGGACAAGACCGGACGAGACCCAGACAAGACCGGACGAGTCCCAGACAAGACCGGACAAGACCGGACGAGACACAGACAAGACCAGACAAGACCGGACGAGACCCAGACAAGACCGGACAAGACCGGACGAGACCCAGACAAGACCGGACGAGACCCAGACAAGACCGGACAAGACCGGACGAGACCCAGACAAGACCGGACAAGACCGGACGAGACCCAGACAAGACCGGACAAGACCGGACGAGACCCAGACAAGACCGGATAACACCGGACAAGACCGGACAAGACCGGACGAGACCCAGACAAGACCGGACAAGACCCAGACAAGACCGGACAAGACCGGACAAGACCCAGACAAGACCGGACAAGACCCAGACAAGACCGGACAAGACCCAGACAAGACCGGACAAGACCGGACGAGACCCAGACAAGACCGGACAAGACCGGACGAGACCCAGACAAGACCGGACGAGACCCAGACAAGACCGGACAAGACCGGACGAGACCCAGACAAGACCGGACAAGACCGGACGAGACCCAGACATGACCGGACAAGACCGGACGAGACCCAGACATGACCGGACAAGACCGGACGAGACCCAGACAAGACCGGAAAAGACCGGACGAGACCCAGACAAGACCGGACAAGACCGGACAAGACCCGACAAGACCCAGACAAGACCCAGACAAGACCCGGACAAGACCGGACAAGACCCAGACAAGACCGGACAAGACCGGACAAGACCCAGACAAGACCGGACAAGACCGGACAAGACCCGAACAAGACCCGGACAAGACCGGACAAGACCCGGACAAGACCCGGACAAGACCGGACAAGACCGGACAAGACCGGACAAGACCGGACAAGACCGGACAAGACCCGGACAAGACCCAGACAAGACCGGACAAGACCAGACAAGACCCAGACAAGACCCGACAAGACCCGACAAGACCCGGACAAGACCGGACAAGACCCAGACAAGACCGGACAAGACCCAGACAAGACCGGACAAGACCGGACAAGACCCGGACAAGACCGGACAAGACCCGGACAAGACCGGACAAGACCGGACAAGACCGGACAAGACCGGACAAGACCCAGACAAGACCCAGACAAGACAGGACAAGACAGGACAAGACCCGGACAAGACCGGACAAGACCGGACAAGACCCGGACAAGACCCAGACAAGACCGGACAAGACCGGACAAGACCGGACAAGACCGGACAAGACCCGGACAAGACCCGGACAAGACCCGGAAAAGACCCAGACAAGACCGGACAAGACCGGACAAGACCCGGACAAGACCCGGACAAGACCCGGACAAGACCGGACAAGACCGGACAAGACCGGACAAGACCGGACAAGACCCGGACAAGACCCGGACAAGACCGGACAAGACCCAGACAAGACCGGACAAGACTGGACGAGACCCAGACAAGACTAACCCTAACCCTAACCCTAACCCTAACCCAAAAACCCTAGGCACCCACCCTCAAACCCCAGCAAGGTAGACGGCATGCCAGAGATGGCCAATGTGCCCACCCCCCAAACCTAACCCTAACACGGAACGGCACTGGATCACCCCAAACAGCCCCAAAAAGACCCTTGGCACCTACCCTCAACTCAACAAAGATAGGAAATAACCCCCACCCACAGAATCTAACCCTAACATCGGGTTGCATAGGACCTCCCCAAACAACCCAAAAGACCCCCAAAAGAGGATCTTAAACCTTTGTAAATAGATGATCCATCCGAGTACCCTCTAGACCCAGAGACCCCCCACCCCATCACACCTGGAACACACCTAGCTCCCCCAGAAAAGACGGACAATTGAAGGGAGTGATAGGACCCTTACACACTCACAACACGATACCCACTCCCACCTCAGCCCACCTCAGAGACCCCCCCCACCACACAACGGCCACTAGCTCCACACAGACCAGGTGCAGGTTTGCAAAGCCCACTCACTCACAACAAAGACTTTCAGAACATGATAAAGACAGGAGGCCAGAGGAATGCTGAAAACATTAACAGCAGATAAAACAGCAGGAGGCCAGGAACACAAACAATCAAACAAACACAAAGAATAGGGATGACATCAACAGTCCCAACCAAAGTGACCAGTCCCAAGTCAGCAGATGGGAAGGACATACCCAGAAAGGGAGGGATTTTCAACCCACCCTTTAAAACTCCCCACCGACCAGTAGTAGTTATTGATTTTTCCCTGATGAAGCTACAGCAAGAGCGAAACTGGAGGCTTGTTACCCAGTCACCGGTCCCAGGACTCAGCACATGGGAGGAGTAAATCCAGAAAGGTAGGGACATCAACCTACCCTTTAAAACCCCTTATCGGCTAGAAGTTGAGTAGAGCTGCGAGTTGAGCTGCAAGTTTAAAACAGGAGGGTATGGAACTGAGGGGGGTGTACCTGGGACGCCAGGTTTCACCGTTGAGCCCTCTGGAGACGTTGTGGGCTTATCAATGAAACGTCGAGGAAGGAGGGTACCCACCTGATGACCCCGATGACGTACCTACCCTACCTTTCACCAGGGAAAAGTTCAGCAAGTGGTCTCCGTAAGCCGGAAAAAACCAAAGACTTGTGGAGCACCTGGGTGTAAACTGTACTAGAGATATTTGATGTTTATAGTTTACTGCACTAGTATTGCATTGTAGAAACTGTACTAGAGATACTTGATGTTTATAGTTTACTACAGTAGTATTGCATTGTACTAACTGAGCCAGTTATGAGTAATTACATGCAGAGGGGAGGGGATGAGTGTGATTGTTTAACAACAGTATTAATGTGAATCATGACCAGCACAGGAGTCAACCGAGACCGAGAGATTCCTTTGCTGTCGCAGGCAGAGTTATTTATAAAGTGGCCCAGACTCTGCACCACCTGAGGGTTCTGCAAGAACAGAGCCGACCCCATAAGGGCATCAGGAAGCAGGGTAAGATATTTATAACAAGGCCCATACTCTGCACCACCTGAGGGTTTTGTAACAGAGCCGACCACATAAAGGCATCAGGAAGCAGGTTAAGATATTGATAACAAGGCCCAGACTCTGCACCACCTGAGGGTTCTGCAAGAACAGAGCCGACCCCATAAGGGTATCAGGAGGCAGGGTGAGATAATGACACAATTTGTAAAACCGGCAAATCCCACCCAGGAAACATTGCAAAAATTGGCCTCTAATGCTGGAACGTGGGTAAAGCCAAACAAACACGACACATTTTAAATGAACATTACCAAAACAGCCTGTGATATGCCCATGACAAAGGAACGGCCAAACCTCACCAGAAAAGAGAGGGAGACCATGGCAGAGCTGAGGGATAAAAATGAGATTGTGATAAAACCAGCAGACAAGGGGAGCAGTAGGGATACAAATTAATGTCAATATGGGGCCTGCTCCCACTGGGTAATAGACAAAAACATAGAACAGGGTGACAGGAGAGACCGGATAGCACAGAGGATAACCTGTGAGCAAAATAATGGGGTGTATGCAGTTTAATGTAAGGAGTGTAACTTACTGTACATAGGCGAAACAGGTAACAGCCTCAGAGTCAGCCTGACAGGACACCTCAGCAACACATAAAGTCCATACCCAGTAGTTGACACTCCCAGCAGCACGGGACCCAGTCCCTAGAGTCATGGGCCTAGAAACAAACATAAATTGGTCAACTAGGTGTTGGAAGAGGGCAGAGGGGATATGGATTGAAGCGTTAGACGCGAGAGGCCAAGGGCCTCAACCAAGCATAAACTCAAACTTAGGGTGGACCCTGACTGACTCCTAAAAATCTACAGAAGGGCAAGTGCAAAGGTCAACAGATTTGTACGAGGGTGATGAGACCGTGGGCCAGAGCAAAGTGGCAGTACATGGTGAAAAGGAATCTCCAGGCAGAGATCATTGAGCACCAGAGGGCATTTTGTCCCACTGTCCGATAAATCACACCCTAACCCTAACCCTCACCCTAACCCTAACCCTAACCCTAAACCTAACCCTAACACTAACCCTAACCCTAACCCTAACCCTAACCCTAATGCACGGGCCTCATCACCTTTACAAATATCACAACCTAACCCTAACCCTAACCCTAACCCTAACCCTAATGCACGCCCTAACCCTAACCCTAATGCCCTAACCCTAACCCTAACCCTAATGCCCTAACCCTAACCCTAACCCTAATGCCCTAACCCTAACCCTAATGCCCTAACCCTAACCCTAACCCTAACCCTAACCCGCACCCGCACCCTAACCCTAACCCTAACCCTAACCCTACAATTAGGTAAAACCATCATCAACCTTTCCCAGACATTCACCCTCACCAAAATCCAAGAGAGAGTATTGAACAGGGGCCTCACCTTCGTCCCTACTCCAAAATCGCACAAAGAACAAGTACAGGGGGACCTGTTTAGATTCTATCGAGCCATCATGTTAATACACCACTTTTGTGACGTGGAGTCGGGGGAAAGATTACCCTTCACCCCACGCACAGGATGGACCCCAGATGAGGACCAGGTCCCTAGAGAGATCACAGAATTCATGACAGAAACAGCATCTGCCATCAGGGACATGCCCATGACAAAGGATAGGCCCAATCTCACCAGAAAAGAGAGGGAGGCCATGGCAGAACTGAGGGACAACAATGAGATAGTGATCAAACCAGCAGACAAGGGGAGCAGTATCGTCATCATGGACAGACAACAGTACCTGTTCGAGGCGCACAGACAACTGAACAAGGTAGAACACTACACCAAGTTAGATGAGCCTATATATAGAGAAACACAAGAGGAAATAGGGGAAATCTTGGAGGAGCTTAGGACGTCAGGATACATCCGAC